>NW_026866255.1:0-89936 GCF_026571515.1 Ruditapes philippinarum | reverse complement strand
GTCTGTCTTATTTTTGGCCTGCTTGCAAATAACACATTGCTTATTTCTCACACCAATATACAGCAATTTTTTGGTTTCAGCTCCAAAAATGACACCAACTCCACCATAAGCATTGTACGTGTGTTTGTGTGTCCGCTTTGACCACCCACCATCACATATAACAGTGATAGCTGGAATACCATCATGAAAATTACCTTTCTCAATAGCTATTCTCCTCTCCTCAGCTCCGGCCTTTCCCATTTCTTCCTTTAAAGCATCCTCCCACCATTTTCCAATTTGATCTTCCAGAGAAGAAAACATATTTGAAGTCAACTGGGGTACATTCATTGTTGAAAGTTGTTCCCGTATGTCAGTTGCTCCACCACCACTAGCCATAGTTCCCCATACTGCCCTTACATTTATATCATAATGACCGTTTCCTTGTTTTTGGCTTGTATTTAAGCAGAATTCTTGTTTACAGCCTTCACAAATAGCTAGTAGGATACTAAATAATCCACTTTTACATTTCTCAGATCTAAGAATGATTGGGGGTTTGCCATTTGCAGCCAATGCTCTTGCTTTTTCACATACGCAACTATGGGTCGATATAATTGCGACATGTTCTTTTAAGTTCTCTAAATTTATTATTCTGTATCCAGATAGAGGTTTTTTGTTTTGAAATAGTTTAAACTTTAGGGAGGTGCTTCCAAGAGACAGTAACTTTGAATGTTTGTCTCGGACGATCGGAATTCTTCGTACAATAAATTTAGTGAGTATATTGTTACTTCCAGTCACTGACTTTTGTCTGACAAGTTGGTAAGGTTGATATTTATGATCTTTAGGTTCGTTTCTAAACATTAATATTTTCTCCTGTCTTTTCAAAAGGAAAGCTTTCTCCTTTTTTTTAGCATAACGGCTGTTTCTCCCACAAGGCTGCCCAAACAACCTTTTTCTTACTTTATTACTGTCCTTGTGATAAATACCCATAACTTACACCACAATAATATATATAGCAATATGAAATGTCTTTCACAGGGCTGATATAAATTATTTTTCTTGAAAAATACTCGGCAAAAAGATAACATGGACTTAACTTTCCACCATACTTGTTTACATTGTTCTACTTGATTACATTTGAATTCATTCATGTCTAATGTTTACCATTTGTTTACAGCCATACTAACCTTACCTGTTGAAATCGCTTGCAGATTTCACTAAATCAGTAAATAGATATTAAAAAGGATCTTAAAAGGTTTTAAACTGCAGCAAAACTTACCTTGATTGTTGAAAGTGTAAGCTGCAAAACGGTATAAATTAATCAAAACATCAGATTTGCGGCATGGGAAAATTTACAGGAAGTAACCAAAGGACATCCACCGACAAATATACACTGAAAAAATAGTCCAAAAATAAAATAAAAAAAAATATTTACTGATTTTATGTCAGTAAAATGAACATTTTTGAGACTTTATTACAGATTGTTTTAGCAATGTAATATCTATTTCTAAAAATTCAACAATTTTTTTATCAATGTATATGGATGAGTTACTGTTCTTGAAATTCGCGGAGTAATCTACAGTAAATCGCCTCGATGAATGAGAAAAATTATAGTATTCATGGGTTACTCAATCAAAATTATTGGAAATTTTATCGCAATCATGATGTGATCATTGAAGGTATATTACTATTTAGGTAAAGGAATATTTTTTCTTGTATCATGTGAAGAATGAGTGTTTATGATAATGTGCTTTGCGTCAAAACAAGAAACGCCGAAATGTTTACATTTCGACTGGACGAGAAAATGGCGTCTTTCTAAGTTTTTAAAGAACGCCCATGTAATTTTGGCTCTTTCTTATTTTGTATTGATTTATTACTCTTTAAATTGCAACACGTTATAGTATGATCAAAGTTTTAACAAACTGTAAGTTCATTTTGCTACGAATAGCATTAGTTGTTTAGTATGGGCTCACAACATTTATTGCATTATTTTTAAGGGTTTAGGTGTCATAAGTGTCTTATTACCATATTTATTATATTGGAGATAGCCTCATGCCTTTTATATGTATTCTGATATGGAAGTTTTTAAATGCACCTATCATTTTACATGGTTTCAAATTCTTTTGTTCAAATATGTGTTTCAGTGAATTCGGTAGACGATAGACCCTTAAAAAAGTCAATTTTTTTCCAACGCTTCAATTTCCTGAAGATACCAAGCTTCGAAATGTAAAAACAACTGACCTACATATATTTCAGCTATTTATGTTATCGCATGCCATTTATTTCTGGTGTAAATCAGTCGATGCATATATTCCTTTAATAAATAACTGCATGTTATTATCAGATCGTACCTTTCTTCCAAGCTTTGCACATTTAATTATATTTTCATAACTGAGTCACATGCTTCTTTACGAATTCATGACCACTGGAATGTTTCCCGTAAATTACAGCGGGAAAATCGCTGGGAAAAAGAAATTCAATCGCAACTACTCGGCCCTTTCCGTCAGTCTTCTTGATTTGGTTTCTGTACTGATTAGGGGAAGTAACCGCTGCGGGGTTTTGGTTCTCGGCATTAACATGAAAGCGCAAAACAGTGCCGAAACTCATTCCAGTCATCTCACATCAAAGGAAAGCGTACGTTGTTATCTTCATGAAATTATGATATTCTAGGGACTTTTTTAAACGTGGTTAAAATAGCGGAAAACATGTTTTATGTTCAAGACATGTGACCAGGTCGTAATAATATGCAAAAACATTTTGACGTACGGTTTGCACGATAAAAATAGGCATGGTGTATACAAGTGCGGATCAAGAAGGGGAGCCACGCACATAACCCCAAGCGTCTGTGATTTTGCATACCTAGAGTTGCATCAAAAAATCATTTTTCATTTTTTTATGACAGCCACACTTTATCCTTGCATATCGTGGCTACTTCCTTAAAAAGACACTTCAAAAAAAAATTGCCTCAACTAGGATCTGAAACTTAGGCCTCTCACACCCTGAACGAGCGCGCAGTGAAGTAATACGTATGTAGCTTGAATAAAAACAAATACATTGTAATTCTAAAATTGAGAATTTCCATTTCATGTTTGTAATCCTTATTAATTTCGAGGTATTTTGTTCACGATAAACCTGTTGTTAAACACTGATGAAAATAATTTAGCGAAAATCTTCTCACCAAAAATCCGACATGTATATATTCCATTACTCGACAGTCCGATTTATTTGTGTACTACGCTTTGGAGTATTCAGTAATCGACATAGCTAAAAATAGCATTTTCATTGATTAAGCTTTAGTCAATGAAATAGTCGAACATTTTTCATTGGGTAAAAAAGATATTCATCCGCGAAATTTGTGATTGTAACCTCATGTTTCTATTGACTAATCTAAACTTTTAATGCACTGTAATTTGTTAAATGCCTACATTAAAAATTATTCTTTCTTTTAAATTGCTGGTTTTTAAGCAGTTTTGAGTGAGAACTACTTTGCGTTGTTAGGTCTGTGAGGAAATTTTGTGTTAGACCGTGGATGTTAGCTATGTATTTACTGATCTTGCGATCAGAAAATACAAACATAGGAACTAGAGAACGGGACCGCAGATTGCGGCGCATATTTTCGATCGTGTAACGGTTTTTAAGAACGTTTCTGCTACATCTAAATATCTTTAAGTATTATCCAAGCATATGGCCTCAAACAATATATTATCACTTGAACCCAATCTGTTACTTTTAAAACTGGTCAAATTTTACGGTATTATAAAAAAAGACAAGGCAGGGCTTTTTTTCCTTCTGTAACAGGGGCCGATATAAGGCCCCTTCACAATTCAAAATTGCACTTTTTTTCACAAGAGTGGCAGAAAAAAATTCACAATTTCAAAAGAAATTTCACAAAATATTGGGAATTTGTCTTTGAAATACATTGTTAACCTTCCAGTTAAACATGATTTACGCCAATTTCATGAACATAGAAATAGTTTTAGTCAAGTTAAATGGTTTAAGCACATGTTAAACGGGTTAAAGTACCGACTTGAAGCAGATTTTCCGGTTTCATAATGTCGCTAAATGCCAAATAATATGTAATTTTTTTCACAATTCTATGACAAATCACGCTTTATTCACAAAATGAACAGGTTCAGGCCCCTTCACAATTTTGACAAAAAATGCCCTGCAAGGAGTGACATTTGCCATTTGCTGCAACGTTCGGCATGAGTTTTCCCCCTTTGGCTACACTTGATTACTATTTTTTCAGAATTTTGTTCCCGTTATCGTTGTCAGCTATCAGGTATCGTAACGGTTTAATGTTTACACGTGTGTTTGACATGTATAGTCGACATTATAACGGGCGTATTCGTGTTATGATTTGTTTACATGGAGAAAACAGACACTTTAGTAATATGGTCTAATAGATTTTGCCTAACTGAAAAAAAAGGAATATTAAAACATGATCCATTGACAAATATTCAAGGCACTCATCTGGTATTCCTTATTAGGAAATGTGAAAGTTTCCCATGTATTGAGTGACATAAAGAGAGTACTAGAAAAATTAAAACAAAAATCAAGCATATCAAGGGGGGTAACTTACGCCGAACGTTGCGGCAAATGGCGGATGTCACTCCTTTTCTTTTTTCAATATACCATAAACTTGACTGATTTTTAAATAAGCAGATTATATTAAATTGAGATTAAATAATTAAAGACCATCCGCTCGTATAATATAAAAAGATATTCAAAGGTCGGACAAACAATATGTAAAACTGGTACGGATTCGGATTTATGCGCCGCAATATGCGGTCCTGTTCCAGAGTTTCTATGTATAAAAATGTGACTTTTTAAAAATGTAATGAAATTCTGTTTAAAATTGTGTACTTGTTAGACACTAGAACATATCATTCAAATGAAAATTAAAACTTGTATTGGCAAAATAGTGGATTTAGGGATTTCGAGTCATTTCGGTCCAAAGACATATCGGCCCCAAGACATATCGGCCCCAAATTACCCCAAGACGTTTCGACATTTGACCAAATCGGCCACATTCAGAATTCCAATTTTAAAATCCAGCGTTGCATCTAGGCAGTGCGATTGCGTGATTTACGCATATTTATGCCCATTGCGCATTTGAATGAAGTCAATGCGCGCCAAGTTTCGCATCTAATGATCTTTTCAACTTAATTTAGTTTATCTTCATCGTATCTTGAAAGCTTAATTAGTTCTTTCACAATCTCTCTGTGAAAGATCGACAATGAAAATCTAATTTGTAGAAAGAGAAGGTAGGCATGTTGCTTCGCATTTGCAACGGATACTAAAATCTGCTTTAAACTGTAGTCCTTTTTTTTCGACTTGGAACTGGTGCCACAATTGACAATTGAAGAAAAATGTAAGATTTATAAAAACTATTTTGCTGCATAACACTGTATGCAAATTTCATTAAATCAAGGCTATTTATACTGTATGCATTACTTATTATAACAAAACATTCTATGTTGCATAATGACGTATGCTTATCTTATTATAACAGAACAGATTATGTTGCATAATACATAAAACTCTTTATAACAGAACAGATTATGCTGCATATTACCATATGCTAAACTCTTTATAACAGAACAGATTATGCTGCATAATACCATATGCTAAACTCTTTATAACAGAACAGATTATGCTGCATAATACCATATGCTAAACTCTTTATAACAGAACAGATTATGTGAATATATCCTTATGCAAAACTTTTTATAGTATAATAGATTATATTGCATAATATCACATTCAAAAATCTTCATAACAGAACGTATCATGTTGCATAATACCATAAGCATTTGTTTTATATTTGTTTTAATAACAGAAAAGAATATGCCGTAAAATACCGTATGCAAACAGTCTTTATAACATAATAGATACCATTTATTTCATAATACTGTAGCAAAATTCATTATATGAGAACAGATTTTGTATTTTAATGTCATGTGCTATTCTAAGTATATTGAACAAATTATGTAGAAAGAACAAATGAGCCGCGTCATGACAAAACCAACATAATGGGTTTGCGACCAGCATGGATCCAGACCAGCGCGCGCAGCCTGCTAAGGATCCATGCTGTTTGCTGTCAGTTTCTCTACTTGTTATACGGTTTGTCAGCGAACAGCATGGATCCTGATCATGCTAGATTAAATTTAAGTTGAAATAATTTGAAAATTTATATGCTACCTTCTTGGAAGTTTTTATCCGAAAGAGACCGCTACCATGTCACTCAGCTTCTTATAAAGGTGTATAACTGTTCAGAATTGTTCACTTTTTGGGGAGAAGATGTGTAAGTTGCCGGATAGCTCAGTCGGTAGAGTCGCGGAACAGTGTTCCGAGGGTCCCGGGTTCGAGTCCCGGTCATACTTCAAATTTTTCTAACCCTGTCACAGTTGGCGCCCAACGGGGGACCGTGATTGAATATAGCTGAGAGTTTAATTCCCATTGCTCTGTAACTGTGAAATTCGAGGACAAAATTCAGTAAAGCAGGGGGTATGTCAGAACTGTCCACTATTTAGGGGAGAAGATTTGTAAGTGACCGGATAGCTCAGGCGATAGAGTCGCGGTACCGTATTCCGTGGGCCCGGGTTCGAGTCCTGGTTAGGCTGCACATTTTCCTCACCCTGTGACAGGTGCGCTAAAAATAACTCATTAATTTTTAACCAACCAATGGGCCGTTATAAAAATGGAATAAAGAGTTCAATTTTAAGCGATTGAACTGTATACAACAAAGATTGTTTTTTTTAACATTTTAATAAGCTAAACATAAAATCTTTTTTGCATTTAATCAAATGGTAATGTCGAAAAAAAACTTGCCAGGACCATACAGGTATCATTTCAAGACAATAAGTTGCATTTCTGGTACGTTACTCATTTCATTTTGTTCATTTATATCGTGATTCTTGGACTGTCTTTAGACTCAGTAAAACGTTATCTAGAATGTTATCAAATTTTAAGGAAGCAAACGAAAAAATATATATTCAATAGATTAAACGAGTCATTAAAATATATTCTTAAATCTTACCTTTTAAAGAATATCATTCTATCATTTTCCTCAAGTACACTGAATAAAGTAACAGAATCTGATGTAGCATTACGAAAACAAGCAATAAATAGGTAACAGCGTTCATGGAGTGATATCGTGGAAAAGTATATTTTATATTAATAGAATTATATAACATATTATTAAGTGTTAACTAATAGGAAATGTAATATTTACGGTGGCACAAATGTGACATGTATGTGTATTTTAATTTATCGCGTGGCCACGAGTGACTAAGTCGTGGCCACGAGATAGCTAAGTCGTGGCCACGAGATAGCTAAGTCGCGGCCACGACACACCAACACCGCAACACACCAATCTAATTAGAAATAAAATGCTTAAGTTTACAGTTTATCAGCGACAATTTGAATCAGGTCAACTAATTTCTGTTATCCACAAGTCTCGGGTAAAGAAGACAAACGATGGCCATGCCAATAAAGAAATAATTGATAGCGATGGAACTCCTGAAATATCAACCTAACAGTTTTATAGGACAAAACTTTTAATATCCGATAACGCACTTTTTCCTTATGATTACTGGTAAATGGGAGATAACTACGACAATAAATGATTAGTACATATGCAACGGTTATGTCATCTTGGAAACATAATAATTGCCGTTTGATTTGTGGATATCGATAAAATATAATGTTAACAGATATCTTTCTACTTAGTTTCTGACATATTTTAAGTGTATTTATTCCAACTTTCTGATTATATAATAATTCTCAGCACGTGAACAAATGTCGTTCTACTGTGTACATGATTGTGTAAGTATTCTTTTATGCAATTATGACGTAACCTTTGTTTATTTTTATCAACAATGCTTCTCGGCAACGTAAACAAATATTTTTTCTTCTTTGTTTAAGTACATTTGCTT
The DNA here is from genome assembly GCF_026571515.1 of Ruditapes philippinarum. NCBI lineage: Eukaryota > Metazoa > Mollusca > Bivalvia > Venerida > Veneridae > Ruditapes > Ruditapes philippinarum. The sequence goes on along the minus strand of NW_026866255.1, from coordinate 82,020 downwards.
CTTACATGTATAGATATTTCTTATGCAAACTCTGTTACATATATCATAACATTTGTTCATACTCGTTAACAATACTTCTCGGCTAATTGTAACTTGTAACACTTTACACTATACCAGGGCCAAAACACTATTTTTGGGGAAGGGGCCTCAGCCTTTTTCATGGGGAAGATATGCGTTATTTTGGCATTCTTTGGGGAAAGGGGTCTCAATTTTAATACAAACTTTTAACTAGTTCTTCAAAATAGAAAAGCAAAAAGTACTGAAAAATACTAATAAGGCAGTAAAAGACCTTAATTTAACACCATCATTTAATTTTGTTCTAAATTCTATGGGAAATTTCAAAAGACTGGGGAATTTTGAGGACCAAACTGGGGAAAAAAGAGGCTAGTGTGGTTGGGGAAGTAGCCTATATTGGGCCTCAACAAAGAAGGGTTTTTTGGCCCTGTCTACAGAATCTGATTTGACTATAAATTGTATGTTTACATTTTTATGTGCAATAAAATTTATGCTATGTTATGTTATATAGTCATTGACCATTTTTTCATTTAGATATACGCATAAGTGCTTATTTTATTTTATCAGTATTCATAATCTAAACAACGTGCGTGAAGTAAGTAAATTATTGGAAATAATAACACCAATAGTGAATTAAATTGTTAGATCACAAACGCTGGAATTTCATTGGTTACATTTTCACAAGTGCGTATATTATGCGCTCATTAAGTGCGTATATTATGAAATTACATACATACACTGCACTTCGGTGTGTGATATTTATAACATATTAGGATTCATGAAAGACAAACACATTTTCTTTTTTTTTTTCATTTAAAATGGCTAAGCAAACACTACTCAAACCAGAGCTATTTCAAAGCTTCATCATTACTTTAATCAATTTTAATGAAGTAATGATACAGTTTGTATTTGAATTCAGAAATGTGCCATGACAAACAAAAATCATATGAGTTTAAATGGAGGAAAGAGACACCGTTGTGAGGATCTAATTATTTTTCGAAAGAACACAGTTACAAAGACGTCTGGACACATTTGTAAAGAATATACAATTAACAGTAATATGAACTTTTCTTTCTTTTTGTATTTTCATATCAAAGCCAAGTGAGAGATGAAAATTAATTAAGAATTAGCTCTTTTATGGCAATATCTTTGTAGGTTCTGACCTAGATACCGGAATCTACAGTATTTGTAACATTGTTGTGAGATTATAAAACAATGTGTTTTTGTATAGTGCCACCGATGCTCTCCAGTGTTTTAATTGTAGTAGATTGGCTATTAGACTAATTGCAACACTGATATTCAATCCAATGTTTATTTGACTTAAACATTTTAAAGAAAAAAAGAGTTGCCTTAACTTGGATTTGAACTCCAAACCTCTCGCTTCCTCAGCGAGCGCACAAACCACTCGGCCACGGTAAATTTACATATAAATGGCCTGAAGAAAACCATATAATTCTAAATTAGGGTTTGTAACGACACTGTTGTTTAACACTTGTGCGCTTACCAGTAGCATGTATATCTATAAAGAATGAAACAATATTAGAAATCTTCGACCATTCGGGAATTATTTTGCTTGAAAATTAATGCGCCTGTCATGTGACCATATTTAAGTGTTACATATAAAGGGAAGTAACCGCTTCAAAAAAGCGGACTACTTTCGGCATTTGCAATTAACAGCATTAGAGTCTGAAATTTCGCTACCATTATTTGTTTGGCCTGACGACCCAAACAAATAAAAAATAAAGAGTTCATTATATGCATTGTTGAGAACAACACTTATTTCATTTGACACCTACAAAGGCTACATCTTAAGTGCTAGCTCCTCGTCCAATATAGATCTGACAGTCGTGTACTCGTCCGGTAGAATTCAGTATTGTACACAATAATGTACCTTAATATAATAACCTTAATATGCATATAAGATAGATATGACGATAAGAATTATGCTAATGGACACAACTAAATGCAAGTCTGGTTATCTTCGAAGACAGTTTGGTTTATAGTCATTTATACTATTTTGTTATTAGTATTCTGTGAAGGCTTCTGCTAATTAAATATTTTTAGCTTAACAGAAACACAGCTAACAGTGCCTAGACGTCGTATCAATGTTTTCATATATATTGAGTTAAATACAAATAGGCCTGTTAAGAAGAACATCTGAACATAGAACAGAACAGAACAGAACACGTTTATTCAACAATAAGGAATTGAACTTACGTTCCTCTTCCATACATGCAATACATATAAACATAGGTCAATATACATGCATAAACATATTATAGTTATATATTCATAACATATTCACGGTGACTTAATAACACGTAAATTTTTGTGGTTCGCGTTAGACAAATACGATCAAATTTTTATTTTAATTTTGAATATTTAATTTTTTATGGAACTGAGAGTAAAGCGCACTCATTCTAGTGATTAGCATATGCATTGAGAGTTTAAAATTGACATAGTGTAGTCATGCACCTGAGCAATAAAGTTTTTGTGCAAAATATTTTGTAAATCTGTAGAGTTTATGTAAACGAGAACAACATTCTATGCATTTCTGCAAAAAGTCACAATTATAAGTCCATCCGAATGTGTTCATACATCTGAAACAATCATCATTTTCTTAATGTTCTGTTTTGCTGAAAAAATAAACTTTGAGTTACAAAGAAAAGATAGTTTAAATTTTTGAAATTGAGCAATATTACATTTACTAATTTTAATTGAAACTTGAAAAAACTCTAGTATGTAACACCATTTATGGCACACCCTGTTTGCAAAATGACAGACCTATGGTCAATGTCTGGCCAATTAAATCTGATATTGATTCCTTGTGTCATACAGCAGAAAATACCCAAACGTAAATTCATTGTTTTAGTTCTTGTTTTTCGTTAAGTACCAACTGTACCATAGTCTAAGAAAAGAAAAGCACAGTATACATAACAAACAATATTTATAGAAATTTCCATTAGTTATGTGGATTTATAACTATTTTTGCATAGTCAAATGTAAAATTGAACAACAATTTTGGTAAAATGTAATGTTATTTTGACTTAACGTTGCACTAACCATATAATCTTAAATTTTAAACCAAATTTTAAACAAATCTATTTATTTACTTTTGTTATAAAAAAGATTGTAAGTGCATTTATTGTGTAAATGTGTGTTTTAACCTGAATAAAAATCAATCAATTTAAGTATGCTAGATATATGTATGTTGATTATAAATCCATTGCTCCACCTTCTTTAATTGCTCAACAGAGCCAAAGATTCAGGGTGAGCTATTACTATCAAAGGGGATACTCCGTCCAAATTGGTTTGTATCTTTGTGACACAGACAGCAACATTTGACAGCCACATTTGACAGCCACATTTGGCAGCCACATTTGACAGCCACATTTGACAGCCACATTTGACAGCCACATTTGAATTTGCTCATATCATTTCAGCCCCCTTATAGGGGCTAGGCTAGTTCTACTGTTAGGTAGATTGTTTTGCTACTGGCAGGGTAAAAGTTGAAAACATTGTGCATGACAAAAAATTTTGATGGGGACAATCAGAGACATGTTATCTATGTCTCTGGGACAATAGCTCACTTTCTAAAGCAGTGAACTCACAATCACGATGGCAGACATTGAAAATAAAAACAAAAAGGGCTTGTCACAGACAATGCAGCAATCCCCATACCCATATCATATTATGCAGTGACGTAGCTGCCTATACGCACATGAAAAATTAGAAAATCATTTCAATGCGAAAAATGGCTTAAAACTAGTGATATCCGGTCTGCGGTCAACTTTTACGAAATGTATGAAAAAGACCATATTTATTTTATTTTATTATAACAGGGCCTTTCAATAAGAAAGACCCTAACTATTATGTACTAGATTCTATTTTTACATACTTATGTATTTATATTAACTAGCCTCAAATGTGGCTTGAATACGAGCTTTTCCCGTAAAATATTACGAAATAATACATTAGCTTTTGAAAACGTTGTAATTCTTTTTAATTTTATGAATAAAAGAAAATAAAGCAGACATTTTGATAATATCGACAGTCACATGTCACAGATATGACAAAAAACATAACATATGTCGAAACGAAATTTCTTAAATTTGTGGTATTATAAATGTGATATAAATAAGATCCGGTAACACAATTTTTTTCATGGTTTTATTTCATAAATATGATGCTCAAATCAAGATTTGTCAATATTGTAAGTTCCAATAAGCCTTATTTATAAAGATATTACCCAATTTAATATTTCATGTAAATAAAGGGAGGTAATTAGAAATTTATTTTCTATAAATTTTAAATCAAATTTTCAAATAAGAAATGAATGAATGTAATTCATTGATTAAATATGATGTGCACAAATATTTGCAGTGTACATTTTACATATTCTTCGATGTTTGGAAATTGTTTTATTTGCATAATTATATACATATATTTTTTGCAAGTGTGGTATACACACAGTAACAATATCAATCACAAAACATACAGGATCTAAAGTTTCATTCTGAACGGAATAGGGCGCGTTTTTAATATTAAATTGTTTTGACTGAATTTAAAATCTGATAAATACATGTATTACAAAATATGTGTGCAAGTTCCGACAGTTATGGATATGAGACAAACAAGTTGATATGTCGCATCAAGTCAGCGTCTGAAATCAGTCTGATGCAAATTGTTTCAACAATGAATGTTGGAAGGTTTATATTTTCTTGCAAACATCATTGAAGTGCAATGACTCATTTTTTGACAATTTGAAAAAAAAAACACCCAAAAAAGTAAAAACGGCAATATCCAAAACGTTGCTAGAACGTTTACCAATATTAACTTGTGTGATTTCTTTCCGTAAATATCTGCCAATTTTATTTTGGAAGAACCATGATCCTAACCTCCCCTTTGGCTGAATAAAAAAATGTATTTCACAGAGCCTGATACATAAATAAAGCATTTAACATTTATTCAAATGCGAGCAATTGACACGGTGTTGGTGTCATAGGCAATGCGAAAGAGCCCTCACAAATGTGATGGAGTCAACAGAACCGAAATTATGGAATTATGCCGATTAATATCCATGCATATACTAAAACAGAATCTCCAAATGCATTGACGAGATACTAGCTAGGTTCTTCATTATACAAGTAGAACTGTACTACGTCGCTTTATATCTAAAAAAAGTAATATTTTTAAAAACTTCTTCATCACAAATAAGATGACGTTCAAGAGCAAATTCCAATGTTATTTTAAAGTGTTTCCTAGATGTAGAATGTTTTTTTCAAAAAGAGTGTCTTTAATCTTGATTGTTTACTTGTTTTAGGATTTAAACCACATTATTTTGTGACAATTAAATTTGCACGAGTTTGGGGGGGCTTAAACCCTCTAAACCCCCCTCATACGCCCCCCCTTGACTCTGCTTTGTACATTTGGGGCGTATATTTAAAATTTCCATAGGTCCGCCCTATTATTAACACAATATTTAAAGAAACAACGCGGAAAAGGATATGGTATTGCGGCAAATTCTGTCAAATAAAAAGGCAAAATTCACAATCCGATATTTTATGACGAAATATTAATGTCAACTATTCTACATTCTCATCATGATCCGCAAGAAGATAAATTAAAAAAGGCAAGGTTTGTTCTTACAATCATGTTCACAAAGAGGCCAATTTTCAACATTTCAAATACCAGCATTTATCTTGTTACACTGAAATGGCACTTATTTGAACTTGCAGCCTTCCGCACGAGGTTCTAATCACATTATTGATTAGAGTAGCATCAAGTGTTTTGAATTTCATATTCAGCCAATGCGCGAAAAAAAGAATTGGACAAAAGAGAAGTTGACTGTGGGCCCCGGATAATGGTGTTCTTGAAACTACAACGCTAATTTATAAACAAATATCTAAGCGGTTACAAAGATCAATCCAGATTTAAGGTCTTATCTACTTATTCCAATATTTTGACTCTGTATCGTGAGTCGTAAGGTTAACTATGTGAATAGAGTTTTGGACTGTGAACCGGGCACTCGGGTTCGATTCATGGATAGTGCATTTCATTTTTGTTGTGATTGATCATGAAAACCTTTCTACAGTCATTTGCACTGAACCACTGCTCTGGTATGTACATAATTTATAAGTTTTTGCGAAAGTTGAGGTCACTAGTACAGGTTCTCAACCTCAGGCCCAGGCAGTGGCTGAACTGTGCTCTGGTAAATCAATGTAGCTTGCATGCCTTTATCCGCATTGTAAAACTACAAACACCACTTTTACCACACATATTTTATTTATACAAATGTAATTGATGTATTTACATAATGAAGACAAAGATGTCAAATGAAGGACAAACACTCACAGGAACATTACAGCTTTGACATGACTGTATGCCAATGCCTCTTAGTTCGGAGTACTGGCCCTGTGTTCACTAAGAAAAGATCTGGATCAAGTGATCCTGATTTTATTTTCATTTTTCTATGTAACTAAAATAAGACGTATTTTGCTAGAACTAAATGGTTCAGTTTCAAAATGTAAAAAAATGCTGATTTGCAAAGAAAACAAACTATTTTGGAATAAAATCATCAAATAACAAAACAAATACAAAAATATTCGGATCATGATAAGGATCAATTTTAGGATCAAGCTCGATAGTTGGATCAACTGTAAAATGCCCGTATTTTGCAAAAATAACAATAAATTTATTCTAAAATTTCATCAACTTGCTATATTTTAAGTCAAGTTTTATCAAATTAATATTAGATATTTAAGCTATGAGGATAAACAATGGAGAATATTGCAGTCTTTAAATTCGATCCTGATCTTGATCCTTAAATCTTTGTGAACCCTGAGCCTGCAGTCCTAGAAATTATTTCAATTTTTTTAAGTTAGCGGCGGATACATTCCGTGATGGTTTGGCAAACATTTGTAGCTTCAACCACTTTGATTTATTATAAAATTTAGCAAAAATTATATTTCGCGAACTAAAAGCAGCACGCCTCCAGATATTCATGAAAATTTTGAAAATGTATTTGAATGTGTAATGTGAAGTAAGCAAAATGAATCAATTTACACATTATCAATGACACTTAACAAACCAGGTAAATTACCGAAAAAGTGGTCATAATTAACCTTTACTGCGTTAGAAAGCATTAAAAATATATTTGTAAATACTGAAAAAGCAGTCATTAATCGCACATAGAAATAAAATGTTACTTGAATCTTAGTACATTTTCTCAATTGAAATATTTTGACCACTTTATAAGTCACACACAGTTTTCTATTGTATTCAACCACGGATTTATATTACATTTATTGTAATATAAATCCGTGATTCAACACTTTTTTTTACAATATTTTGGTTGCTTTTGTTTTACGTCACACGTCACACTGACGTAGTACAGGTCGTATGACGACGTTCCAACTTTACTGGTAGAGGATGGCTTCAGGTGCCCGTCCGTGCATTATATCAGACACGAGTTGGCACCTGAATAGAGCCATCAATGTTCCGTAAACTATCTGGATAGCTTCCTGGCATGAAAGAATCCAAAGTCCCTGTCGGGATTTAAACCCACAGCGGTGAGGGGCAAGTGGTTTGAAGTCAACTACAATAACAACTACTTTTTTTTCTACGAGAAATATTTTAATGCTTACTGAAGATACATTTGAGCCGCGTCACGACAAAACCAACATAATTGGTTTGCGACCAGCATGGATCCAGACAGTCTGATCAGGATCCATGCTGTTCGCTATCAGTTTCTTTACTTGTTATAGGGTCTGTAAGCGAACAGCATTGATCCTGATCAGACTGCGTGGATGCTCAAGCTGGTCTGGATCCATGCCGGTGGCAAACCCATTATGTTGGTTTAGTCGTGACGCGGCTCATTTCATTTGTACAGGGACTAATAGTGCATATATTAACGTGCAAAACATTATCACAACATAATTATGACTTTACTGGAGAAGGTCATAATAACAACTTATTCGTCAGAACGTAGAATAATGAAAAATATTGAAATAATGTTTGTCTTACATTCACGTACTTCATATCGGTGTTAAAATGATTGTACAATTTACATGTTCTATTCTGGAAATGTTTAGCTACCCGAATGAAATAATATACTAAAGTAGATTACCAATATTTATCTATGAATTAGTGTCATAACAAACATATTGGGTCGTGTCACGACAAACCAACATAGTGCGTTTGCCATGAACATTTTTTTCCGCCAAAAGGAAACCGAAAATCCTGCAGTGATGATTTAATGAGACTAGATTTTAAAGCTTCTGCTAAAACATGATGCCGCCAATTCCGTCGTCTAAAAACATGATGACCTTATGACCCTGCTCTCTAATAAACGAGACTACTACCCTAAGTACTTTAGTAAAAATATGACCCGCAGTGGCTATATACCAAACGGCAGAGAATTATACACATAATAAGTACAATATCATTTTTCACCCAAGAAAACCCTAAATAGGTTCTATGATCAGGAAAAAATATTAATATGGTGATACGCACTCTTAAGATCAAAAGTAAACACATAGGATTCAGGCTTTGAAAAACACTTTGTGCTACAAAAATGTCTTCAAATTTGACTTTGAACAAATGTAAATGTGGATTAATATGTCTACAATCTAGCACAAGTCTGGGTTTCCCTACCCGATTGTATGCAACTGTCAATGGATTTACAACAAAAGGAGTGTTTTGAACCTCAGATATTACGCCTTTCTTTAAAAGACTTCTCAATTTCCGACATAACAAACATCGGATTGTCTCTCGGCAGATTGTTGTTTTTTTTCAAAACAGTTTTAGAAGGCAAACTCTTCAAAGGAAGTCTATATCCTGACTTTATGACTTCTACAATATAAGACTCACCTGCGACTGACCGCCACTTCTCAAAGCTTTGTCTTAACCTTCCTACTGGTGACAACACTAGACTAGAAGTGTTGCTTGGTTTAAAATTACCTTGAGTATATTGAACTGCACGTGCTCCAGCATCACGTGCAGTGTCAACAGACTTTTGATGCATTCAGTACAGTGATATCATTTAACATTAAATTTTTCATAAATACTCATCTTAATATTGGTGCTTATTCCCCCCGGCACTCTTTCTTCCAGTGACCAATTTTTCCACACTGGAAACAAAGACCTGGTCGACCTGTTTTAGGCGTTACATGATCCGCTTGTTGATGTGGACGTAGTAGCCACCGGTCGTCTGTAGGGCGCAGGGACGTCCCGACTTTGACTTCTTTGCTCGCTCGGCTTTTAACTTCCGGTTAGCCCGTGCCTCGGCTTTATACATGCGTCGTTCGTCCTCAGAATTCATCTGCGAGTGGATTTGTCTCATACCTCGTGCACCAACGCGCCAGCCTAATTCGCTCGAATCCGCAAGCTGAATTTTTTAGCTTTCTGTCTGTGTCCAATTATTCTCTTTAGCTTGAAACGCATAACAGCACGAGATATGAGATATATCAATTATATATGTACAAGTATGCTGAACAGCAACAATTAAAATATCACTCAAGTTTCAATGAAAATTGATAATTATGTGCTTAAAAATTGTAAGAATAACATATATTGTTCATATACACCAATGAATACTAGTATCCGTTACATAAGCGAAATAACGAAAAGTGTGTATTTTTAACTTAGTGAACGACATGTTTATATAACGGCAATACTTTTTATATATGATTATCACCGTTATCATAAATGTTTTATTTCAGGTGCTTCTGATATCATTAAAAATCATTAAAAATATCCGAATAAACGAAAATAAGATATCAATTAACTGTTGTACAGCGAAATTAGAAATAAATACCTTCAACGATTTTGGCTTTACACTGAACGGGGTCTGTGCTAACTAACTGCTCGGCTTCATTTAATTTCATGTTTACTTTTACGTTGTGCTTATATTGCTCTTCATTGCTTTTTCTTTGAATTTTGGAATGTCACATGCTATGATATTACTAATTTTTGCTTAACTGTGAAATACTTATTAGTATTTTCACTTATCTTTTCGAATAATGATTCCAATCTCCTTGAGCATGTCGTTCTTATGCGTCTCCAGGGACTGTCGAATTTTACTATCCACCATTCTTTCCAATTTCTGGCTATCTTCCCCGCCCGAATTCATGTCGGTGTCACTCATTTTTAGAATGTAAGATGTTACCCGTAAGAGAAACCTCGTAGAAGTGACCAATATATCACATAACTAGTTATATTTATAGACCTAATAACGGACAAAACCGGTTTTGGTCACGCTATGTTGAGACAATATTTCTCCGCTATACGATGTAACGCGGAGAACTATATGTCTTAACCTTCATCAAATGGTACATGTATCTGAAAAAGTTATTTATATTCAATCATGTCAATAAAAAACTCGGTGGATCCCCTTTAAAAGCATTGGAGATATATATTCTATGGTCTCTAAGAAAATTCTTATTTTCTGAATTCAAAAGGTCAACCAATTTTAACATATTAGGTCTTTATATAAAAATCGTCTATCAATATACTTTTTCCTTATATTAGTAAAGTAACACACTTTCTAATATTAAGAGGATATCTTTTCGTTTGAGTGAAAATATTGGAAATTTTTTTCACGAAACACGGATAAAATGCCAACAAATTTTCTCGAGCCGGGACGGCGAGTGGAAAGTATGTTGAAATTTTATTCATGTTGAGTGAAAATATATATACCATATTTTTCACGAAAAAACGAAAAAAAATAACCTTTTTGTTTAATTTGATTATAAAAGAAAATGGTTACGAGCCCCCTTGCTTGCTACGCAACTGCAATTGTACAGCGCGCAGTAATATAATCATTGTCTTGTTTTGCACGCGATATTTAGCGTTTATTTCTAAAATTATGAAATATATTTGACTACGGAATTCCATAAACGACTTGCCTACTGTTTACTGTCAACTGCCTACTGTCAACTGCTTACTGTCAACTGCCCTACTGTCAACTGCTTTCTTTCAAACTGCTCAATGCTTACAGCTACTGTTTCTGTTTAATGCTTACTTTTGATATAAATGCCAACTGTTACAACTGTTTAATACACGATTAATTGCCTGAAAGTAAATGTTAGCTTTTTATCTCCTTCTTCCAATGTGTTTATATGTTACAATGAGGCCGTTTGAAACAGTATTAGTCAAGGAATTACTCTGTATCATTTATGAAGACTTTGACTGAAACCTTTGGAACTTGTTACATTTATACATGTAACATGTATAATTCTCGTTTTACTAAGCAGGAAAAATAAGTATATATCTTTTGGGGGCCTCTGGAAAATTTTTCCCCAAACATCTATAGGCCCGTTAAAATTTTTTAAAAATGTTTTCAAACCAAAAAATTACAATTTTTTTTTTCATTAAATTTTTGTTCGGGAATTTTAAGCGCTTTCTTTTTTAAATTTTTACATGTTCATACCCATTCAAGCTTAGAACATTCTTTCCTATAAATGTATTTTTTAAAATTTTTTGTTCATTTTAAAAGTTTTGACCCTACCCCATAAAATATAGGGGCTTTAATTTTAAATTTTTTAAAAGGAAAGGGCCTTTTTAATTTTTTCATCACAAAGGGCAGTTCTTAAAGTTTTGTATTTTGAAAAATAATGCTTAAATTTTTTTTTAAAAAAAATCTAGATACTGAAAGGGTTTTTTCAAAAATTTATTTAAAAAGATTTTTAGACACAATTATATATTTTCAAAGCACAGGGGGCGGGGGAAATTTTTTTTGGGTCTCAAATGTCAGAAAGGTGAAGGTTGTGAGAGATTATTAAACCAATTTGCTTTTATGTATAGCCACCAATGCTTTCCAGCGTTTTGACGACCCATAACCAGTCAATGTTTCGAATTTACCAGTAGTTTATTCTTGATAAAAGTTAAAACTTACTGGGGAGTATACACACTTCATGGTCCAAATCATACATGGAACCGTTTTAGTTCTATCTAAAAGAGTTCATACTTGTTCTGGTGATTATAGACCGTACATGTATACCTTAATTCTACAAAGCCTTAGACTTCAAGAAAATGTTTACTTAGGTAGATGTTAAAAACTTATTCGACAGATCGAAGCATGATGGACAAAAATGTCAATTATTTGTGTTATAATTGGAAAGTCGATGCAGAATAAAAATCATTGATTTTCAAGCTCTTTGAGTGACTTTGGGGCATTATTAATACAAAGTGATGTTAAGTATTTGTTTAAACGATATGATGAACTGGAATCAATAGTAAGCCTTCCGCATGTAATTTTTTTAGTTTTTGCAGTATTGCCTTTTTTAACATTTCTTAATTTTTATTTAACTAATGATTTAAAGGCATTTAAACCACAAGAATAGAAAACAGACTTATTATTGTTTAACATATTTATAACCATTTTCAATGCATTTTTGTCTATTATGTTTTCGGGGGGGGGGGGGGGGCTAAACATAAACAAAATATACAAGAAAAAAATTATGATATTTTTATTTTCAATTTTAAAACGAGAAAATCAATTACACTTACAAAAAGTTATGTTTAGAACAGTAAGCTAATATTTTTCTTGTATACGCCGTTATTTTTAAAATAAAAATTAATGACACGCCTGTTAAAAAATCCCAAAAATCTATATAAAATAATTTGTAAAGTTTCCCGGGTAAAGCAATTACTATTAAAAGCAATTATAAATATAAAAGTTAGTTATGTTATGAAATTATATAATTTGTTATGAAATCATATTAATGTAAAATATACTCTGCAAATATTAAAGTGATATACACGTTGTAAGAACGGTAACTTAAAAATGCTTATATTATACCCATAGAAAGCTTTTACACTATCACTATGTCTTAGAACTGTTTTACCTTAGTTCGTCAAACTTTTTAAAACCCTGATAGAAATAGCAATGATTTTCATTGGGATGATTCTGGCAAATACGAAGGAAGATTTGCTCGCAGTAATTGCAAAAAGAAAAAGAAAAAAATAACCAACCTTAAAGTTCACTTTAAAGTGTGTTTGTTCACAAGATACATGTTGATTTATAAAACATTATATAAAAGATGGATTTTAAACAAAACACGTCAAAAATATATTTGTAACATTAACATGATCATTTTGTCTTAGTTAAGAATCTAAATTATTTCTACAGAGTTTTTCAATAGCACCAATTGAATTTAACACAAGGGGAATAAATCGATGGCTTTTCATAAAAGGTAAAATAAAACTGGTTCCCAAACTGTAAATTATCACCTCATGTTTGCACTCTTTATGTCATTGAAATATTGAAACGTTTTTTTTAAACAATTTGAGCCAAAGTTTGTCTTTGTTTTATGCTTTCAGAAGGAAGCCGAGTTAAACTCGCCTATAAGAAAACCAATACATTTATGGAGTCCTTTTCCTCTTCCATTGTAAAATTTTACAATATTTTCATACAGGTGTATTGGTTCTTGTTACTTGTCTGTGAAGTAAATGAAAGGTATAGGCTGTTCCTCCATTGAAATGTTTCTGTGGTTCAGATTTTATCATCCTCTGGAAATCAAAATGATTCTATATATAAACCTTCAAAGCCACATATCTTTTGCAACAATTAAGTGCAATCAAACTTAACAAAAATGCATTACAAAAACATGTACATCTTAATAAGGAATTACACATTTATTTAAGCTATAACTAACAAGCCAATGAAACTGAAAACCAAAAATGACCTTCTTAAATGAACCTCACACATTTTTGATTATGGAGAATGTTTAGCCTAAAATTTCACCCGTTGATTTCACCAGTAATATTGCAATCATCTATCTCCTCTCGTGCTCAGCTACTTGAAATTTATGAAGACAAAAAACCAACATAATGGGTTTGCGCCCGATGGTCCAGACCGCCGCTGAGCATCCGCGCAGGGTTTGATTCAGGATCCATGGCCATGCTTGTTCGCTTTGTGAACTATTTCATTAGGAAAAACTAGGATTGCTTTGATCCCAATTATTTTTTAGAACATACTGTTCCCAAAAGCCAATACAGTTTGTTCCATTTGCTTACTGTTTTGATTTTTGTGTCATTTGTTTGCTTTTGCTATGGTGCCCCCAAACAGGGTTTTGTATGGGCCGGTATCCAAAAACCTTTTGGCTTTTTTTTGATGGAGGTCGTTGCCCATTTAAAATAGCCCAAAGTAAACTAAGACATTACTCAGTTTTGAAGTAAATTTACATATGCCACTATGTTATGAACTATAAAATAAAATTAAGATTAAAGTTATGATTTTGTTTTGTTGTTGTCCCTTTTAATAATGATTCTTACTTGTAATAGGGTTTGTAAGAGAGGCAGCATGGATCCTTGATCCGACTGCGCGGATGCCAGGCTTTGGTTTTTGGATCCTGCTGGTCGCAAACCCATTATGTTTTGGTTTTTGTCATGACCGGCCTAATGTTCAAGTGTCTAAAGAAAATTTTGATTTTGCTAAATTGTACGTTCACGATTTTTAATTTAAGATCCTTAACCACAATTTTTCATTGTTTTATTTTCATAAATAGTGATGCTCAAATTAAGATTTGTCAATAATGTAAGTTTTCCAAATTACAAGCATAACTTTATAAAGATATTACCAATCTAACATTTTCATGTAAATAAAAGGGACGGTAATTTTGGAAAGGATTTATTTTTCTAATTAATTCTAGTCAAAAATTTTCAAACTAGGAAATGGAATGCACTGTAATATATTAGATTAAATATAAATGTGGCACAAATATTTGCGGTACGCTTTTTAATTATTCTTTTGATGTTTGAAAATTGTTTATTTTGCATTAATTATATATACATTAATATAATTTTTTTGGCAAGCTGTGATATACGACAGAGAGACTTGTAATCTTTCGACAATTGTGGGTTCGATTCCCGGTGGGTGGGGCCAACTAAAAAATTACTAATCAGTCTTTGGATGAGACTTTAATCGAGGGTCCCCGTGTATGAGTGGCTTTTTAAACACTTGGCACGCTAAAGAACCAGGAGGAGGGCTTCTGGAATTGGGGCATCGGTTTTTTCTGTATTCTGTTTAATTTTTGCACTATCCTCCAAAAGCTTTAAAATGACTAATACTCTTCTGGTGGGACTCGCCCATATGGGCAAACCGGTGGGCGAGTATAAATAAACGCAAATACACACAAAAGCAACGTATACACACCAGTCACCAATATCAATCACAAAACATTACAGGATCTTTAATGGTTAATGTTCATTTGTAATGTTCACATGTTACTTGTGAGCGTAATATTCAGCTTTACAAAAGTGTATAATGTGTTTTATTAACTTAAAAAGAAAAAAGCAATTTAACAAAACTTTCATGACAGCATTGGAATGCGTTAAAGGTTTCTTGACTCTGCTTCACTGTCACACAGTTTGAACATTTTCAAACAAAATGGCTTTAGAACGGACATTCTGGTGGCAAATTTTTCACATGAAAATCTTGCAAAAAATATATATGCTTAAAAACATCAAAAAAAAAACCCATGCCCAAAGCTCTTATTTTTTTTCCCAACAACTGCTTTAAAAATTTTTGAAAATCGCTGATTTTGATTTTAAAATTTAAAGGGGGGCAATATCTTATGGCAAAAATACGGAAATCGAAAAAGAAAAACCCAATTTTTTACAACTAATTTTTTCACAAAAATTTTTGAAAAATTTGAAACAAATTTGAAAGGACACTAATTATTGTAAAATCAACGGGGTTTTAAAAAATATGGGTTTTTAAAACCCTTAAAAGGGAAAGTTCCAAAACGGAAAAATTTTAAAAATTTTGGGCGGGGCTCGTTTTGATTGAACCTGTCCCTGGACACCCACTGGAAAGTCCCAGAAACTGTCCCTGCCCCCGCCCTAAGGCGGTTTTTAAATTTAAAATTTTAATTTTGGTAAAATTTAAGAATTAAAGACACCGCAGACGATCAAAAACCTCGGAAAACAACTTTTTTCTAACCATGCTAAAATCGGGTTTTGATGCTACCGCGACACAATTTGACAAGGGAAAATAACTGGGGGAATGATTTCCCCAAATGGGAAAAAAATTGCTAAAATACAAAAAAACCCACTTCTGAAAAAAGGGAAATTAAACAGGGTAAATAAAGAAAAATAAAGTGGGAAACAATCCCTTGATTTTTTAAAATTTTCTTATTTTTATTTTTCTTATCTAGAATTAGCCCTTAACATGTCGAGGGCCCACTCGGGCCCTTTTTAAATTTAAAAAGGGCGTCCTTTAATATACTTTGTTTAGTAAAAATTTTAAAAGGGAGACACACTTCTTCTTTTTGCCCTTTTAAAATGAATATGTTAGGCAGACAGAAGAAAAAAACCTTTTTCCTTTTTAAAGAAAAAAAAGGGTTTGATTTCCTAATTTGGACTTTTTTACAGAAAAACCTTCGAAAACATGCCGATAAATTTGGATTTTTTAGACTTTTTTCAATCTTACAATATCCATTTTTTCTGTTATTTTTGTTAAAAGTAAATCCTTTTTTTTTAAAAAATTTACGCCGTCAAAATTTATATAAAATATATTTACTCTTCAAACCCAGAATATAAAAATTTATACAGAAATTCTTTGCTTGGATTTTTGAAAAATTTTTTTTTTAGCCGTGATTTGAGTATATAAAATCATTTTAATATTTTTTTTTCTTTAAAATTTTCCTGAGTTCTCTTTAGAATAATTTTCACTTTCACAATACATTTAAATGTAACTTCAATCTAAGGGGTTAGTGGAGTAAATCTTCTTATTCTAAAATTTAAAAACTTTTCTCTATCACCCAGTTTACTTTAAAATACAAAATTCATATTAAAAGTGAATAAAGATGACAGGTTATTTTTATGGAAACATGTCATTTTTGAAAAAAAATTTTTAAAAATCAATGGGGCTGGGCCCAAAAAAAGAAAAAATTCTTTCCCTATTTTCAATAAGCATTTTAGCAGCGTCAGGATAACACTTTTTGACCCAAAACATTATTTTTTTTTAAATCTCTTCCTTTTACAACAAAAAAAAAAACAATGGGCTTTTCCCCCCACCCGATCCAATAAAAACAAAAGGTAATTCTTCTTTTGAAAAATATCAGCCCAAAAACGACGGATTTGTCTCCCTTTTTCAAAAAAAAAGAAATTGAAAATAAAGCGGGAGTCTTTTTTCCCCTTACACCACTCAATGATACACACCAATTTACTTTGGATTTCTTGTCAAAATTTAAACCCTATTTCCCTTTAAAAATATTTTTGTTTTGTTTTTGTTTTTTTAAAATCCTTTTTTCCTTGTAAATATTATATTTTAAAAGGGTTTGACCTTTAAATTTACCCATTTTTGAAATTCCAAAATTTTGTTGTGGTTTTTTTTTACAAAATTTTTAATCCCTTTAAACATAATAGCGAAACAACAAACCTTTGTCATTTTAAAAATTCAATTTTTTGGAGCTTTAAGCTAATCCCGCCCAATTTTTTTGATTTATTTTTTTTTGGGGTTATAGGTAAACTTTTTTCAAATTTTTTTTTCCCCAATTTAAGATATAGAGGATATTTTTTTGTTTGTGTTCCCTTTTTAAAAACAAACAAAAAAAATTTTCTTTTTATTTTTTTGCTAAAAAACAAAATTAAAAAAAATTTTCCCTAAAATTTTAAAGTTTAAAATTAAAATTCTGTTTTCCCCTTTAGAGCCCCCTTTAGTCGGAATTTTTTCATTAAAAAAAAAGAAGTCTTTTAGCTGAAAAAAAAGTCCCCCAATCAACATTAAATGACGCGATATTTTTATTTTTTTAAAAAAAAATATAATGATCGTTTTTTTTTAATAATAAAAAAAAACAATTCTTTGGGAGAAAAATTCCAACATCCACCATATTTCTGTTCATAGGGGATTTATTTAAAAACGGGTTTTTGTTAAATGTAAGGGGCACCCTTTTTTTTTAAAGTTGGTTTTCACGGGGGGAAAAAAATTGTGTTTGATTCAGAGGGATATCATTTGGATTTGTTGTCTTTAATTTTTAAAAGAAAAAAACATTTTTGAGGATTGAAACAGACAAAAAATAAGTGTTGCATATTTTAAAAAAAAAAAGAGCATTAAATAAAAACTTGGCTGCTCGGAACGCGGGGTATTTAATTGTTCTACGAGCTATAGCGTCATTGCTTTCTTTTTTAAAAAAGCATAGGGCAGTTATTTTGCTTGAGGAAATTTATTTAAATATCGCCAAAATGTTCACCAAGAGCAGTTTGCATGTGGAAGGAATGTATTTTTTTTAGGACTGTAAAAATTAGTAGAAATGAACTTGGTGCTTGGAATTTGAATGAATAGAGTTAGTTTTTCTTTCTGGGATTAATCAGAAAATATTTTATTTTGTGCTGTTCTTTTATATAGTGATACCATCTGAAGTATTGTGCCCCTTTGTACTGTTACATATCGATGCAGTTGTCATATCCTCATCGAAAGTGTACCGCAGTTCCAAACCATGCGATAATATTTTGTGATTTGTTTTAACCTGGGCCGGATTTTTGTAATGAACTTGCCCTTCTATGAATATGGAACAGTCGATTCAAAGTTATTTCAATATCAAAATATCAAAACTGAGATCTAGCAATAGTATAGAGTCTGATATGACTACAGTGATGTTCAGGCTGGCCTGGTTCTATACTGGTGGAAATGATTAATCACTTACAATTCGAGCAGGTTAATGCTCCTCTGTATGACTGCAGTGATGTTCAGGCTGGCCTGGTTCTATACTGGTGGTAAAGATTAATCACTTACAATTCGAGCAGGTTAATGCTCCTCTGTATGACTGCAGTGATGTTCAGGCTGGCCTGGTTCTATACTGGTGGTAAAGATTAATCACTTACAATTCGAGCAGGTTAATGCTCCTCTGTATGACTGCAGTGATGTTCAGGCTGGCCTGACTCTATACTGGTGGTAAAGATTAATCACAGGTTAATGCTCCTCTGTATGACTTCTTGCTCTGTCTAGTAAAACAAGTTAGATAAGTTATATACCATGTTATTACTTGTATATCTTGCCGTCATGATTCTATATAAATTTGATACTGTTAAATTCAAACGAGGATTATGACATACTCCGTTTATATTGAAATACAAAAGTCATACAAATTGTGTTTAACAAACTAGAATTTAAAATGTAAACGAACTATCAATGTAATAAATAACCCTGTTTTAGATACTGGGACAGCACGGGGGTGGAACCCCATATGAATCTCAAAAATGAGCATCGGTAAAAATGATATGTGAATTTCCGCTGCACCAGATGTGAAGCATAACGCCAGATGTGACTGGAAAAATAGGCTGATTGCAGGGTGAGTTTTCATCTTTTTAAACATTTATATAAAATCCAATCCTTCATTTAACAAAATCGAAATGTGATTCTACCCTCCTGACTCTCCTCTATATTACCCCTTGTTGTTTTGGATTTCTATGCAGTCTTCATCGAGATATTCTTTTCGTCGTGGGTTCTGGTGTGTCCAAAATATGCAATATGAATGAAGAAAATGTCACTAAACGGACTCAAAAAACAGCGATTTTACGAAATCTAACTACAGGTCGATGTTAAACATTCAAACAAATCCTGGTTTAAAGATCCTGTATGTTTTGTGGTTGATATTGTTACTGTGTGTATACCACACTTGCAAAAAGTTATATATGTATATTATTATGCAAATAAAATAATTTTCAAACATCGAAGAATATGTAAAATGTGTACTGCAAATATTTGTGCACATTATATTTAATCAATAAATTATATGCATTCAATTCTTATTGGAAAATTTGACTTAGAATTTATAGAAAATGAATTTCTAATTACTTCCCTTTATTTACATGAAATGTTAAATTCGGTAATATCTTTATAAATAATGCTTATTGGAACTTACAATATTTACAAAGCTTAATTTGAACATCATATTTATGAAATAAAACCATGAAAAAAATGTGTTACAGGATCTTTAAACATTTATTGAGATTTGGCTATATACAAGGGAATCGCTGCTCAAAATTACATTTGAGCTCCATATGTGCTGAAGGGATTCATAAGTGATGTAGAAAACCATCTACAAAACTACGGACCACTTCCATATAATCATTGAATAGCCAATGTATAGAAACAATATAGGTTTTGCAGCTCTGGCGGAAAGTTCAGTTGTAACATTAGTGTGTTTGATTACCACAGTGACAGAGCTTGCATTAGAAATACTAAAAGGCCCGAGTACATGAAAATGTTGACGCAGAGCGGATAGTACTCGTATGATAAACAATTCACTGATAAATGATATGTAACTTGGACAAACCAAACTGAAAGTATTGAACTTTGTAAAGCTATCGTGTCATATAATATGTTTCTATAATAATGTTTACTTTCATAAAAATATCCATCACTTTAATATTCCACAAGTTATAGTTATAGCGACAGACTGTTATGTGTAAATATCATGGCCTGATGCGACATCGAAGGTTTTTCTTTACAGAATATGGGTCGAGAGCATTGTCTGTAAGGAAAACCCGAGATGCCGCCCCAGGTCATGATATTTCTACATAATAGTAGAGTTCGATACATTATACATGTGTAACTGTTTTATCGCATGATAAACAGAAATGAGAATTTTAATAAACATAAAATTTCAATTTATAATTGGCTTCTTTCCATAAATTAAATTCCCCACCCGAAACCTCGGTTACTTTTTATGTAACGTGTCAATTACCGATATTGTAAACCTCTCATCACATGAGCCAATCAGAAGTGTGTTGAGTGTTCCTGACTGGGTGGATGACAAAAGACACAGAAAAACATTGCTGTAAATAATTGGGACGCGCCAGTACTACACTAACCGCCGTTTCATCAGCATTTTGATGGCATGCCAAAAGATGGATTTTTAAATTTATATCAATAAGTCTATTATTAACGATTACTGTTATTTTCTCGGGTACTTGAAATGGATAATATTGCAAGTAATTTAATGCTTCTCATGAAAAGATTCATAGAGGCAGTGCCTCTTAGCGCAAAATAACATGAAATAAAATAAAAGGTTTATAAACAAGTACGTCCATGCACCAGACAAAACTTTATGCAAACCCATTTCCACATTATATATCCCATTAATAAATTTGTTTTTTGCTGTTAAAGTTTCTTTAAAACCATTCAAAGAATTACAGAGCAGGCATGAAATTCAGATAGACACTGACCCATAATTACGACTGTGGGCATGGCATGAAGTGAACCATGTAAATATTCTGCAGGGACGTTTCTTGATGTGGAAAATAAATATGCAAATCTTCTTTGATCTTTTTTTAAAAGTTTATCACTAACTTTCTTACAACATCATAACAAATTCAAACACGCTTCACATTACTCCCCTATTAAGCAGACAGTGCAGTCGAGTGAATAATTAATTAATTAATTAATTAATGCATGGTGGCATAAAAAGGGAAAGATTGCAGTACACACGACGTCAATAAGTCAAAATAAGCAAGGTCTTCCCAAAATATCTACGTATGTTCAAAACCTTTCGTATGCAGAATGTCTTATATCTCTTTCTATATGGATACTATGTTATTCAAGTGATAATGTGTCTATTTCGGATAATAGTATTTATTACAGAATGATATACAATAGAATAAATTCTAGATTGCTGTATGAAAGTGATGCGTAATTATGTTGCTTTTTTATGTTATGCACATATGAATCTCTTCAACACATCTGGAGCTCAAATGCAATTTTGAGCAGCGATTCCCTTGTATGTAGCCAATTCTCAATAAATGTTTAAACCAGGATTTGTTTGAATGTTTAGCATCGACCTGTAGTGAGATTTCGTAAAATCTCTGTTTTTTTGAGTCCGTTTAGTGACATTTTCTTCATTCACATTGCAAGATTTGGACACACCAGAACCCACAACGAAAAGAATATCTCGATGAAGACTGCATAGAAATCCAAAACAACAAGGGGTAATATAGAGGAGAGTCAGGAGGGTAGAATCACATTTCGATTTTCTTAAAAAAAGGATTGAATTTTATATAAATGTTTAAAAAGATGAAAACTTACCCTGCAATCAGCCTATTTTTCCAGTCACATCTGGTGTTATGCTTCACATCTGGTGCAGCGGAAATTCACATATCATTTTTACCGATGCTCATGTTTGAGATTCATATGGGGTTCCACCCCCGTGGACAGTATATCTTCCTATAACAAATAAGTTAGTACTTTCTGGAATCCCATATAGATCTTAAAATTGAGCATCGTTAAAAAACATATGTGACTGAATTACCGCTGCTCCAGATGTGAGCTTTAAACTGATATGTGGGGGAGAAAATAGGTCAGACACAAGGTAAGCTTTCAATATTTTAAACATTTATATTTTGTAGTCTTCTGGTGTGCCCAAAATATGCAATGCGTATGAGAAAAATGTGTATGACCCCCGTGTCAAAAGTTGAATTACATTTGAGCGACGATATCGTTAAAGACGGCTATTACTGTAGAATAATGAAAGTAATATACATAGACCAGTTTTCTCAACAATGTTCTTATCTTTTCTATTTAAAAAATATAATAATATACAGCACAGTCTAAATATTGTTTAACTATATACAAGTAGTGTTCGATATGTAATTTGCACGATAACGCTTTGCACGATTTCGTGTATAATCATACGTACTGTATATAGTATTGACTTAAGACATAACTGCACATTCAGCACAACTTTATTTAGCTGTTTAACATCTTATTCGTTCAAAATCCATTATTAAAACATTATTAAACGCATGTTTGACATTTCTAAAGAATTAAAAAAATGTGGATTTCTGAAGCATAATGTGCCTTTAAACCATTGTACCGTGACGTATTTCAGACATACATTCAGTCTCGAATGCTTTTGAGACATCATAAATATACATTTCAAATTTCAGGTGCCTTTCATATTTTTTTTCAGATACGATACGCACAGGCGCCTGAATGGAACTACCGACTTTCCGTTGACAATCATCACATGAAAGATTATAAAGTCTTTATTGGGATATGAACCAATAACGATGACGAACAAGTTGTTTGGATTATAAACTATTTTCATGGTTTAATTAAATTTCTTATGTCTAGTTTATGTAAACTAATGCTTAATAACTATGTTCTTTATGTTTATTTTAACAAAGACTAGAATGTGGTCCGGGAAAATATATTTTATCTTTCAATATCCATGCAGTAGATATCGAAGTTTTAGGACATGATGGTATGATCTCATTTAAACTAAAGCTATGACAAAGCCTTCGTAAAAAATCACCAGAAAAAGTCGCCAGGTAAAAAGAAAGGAAATATTTTTGGATTAGAAACGCTCACATAAATTATCTACAAAATACGATAATCGTGTACATTTTAATATTGCTATACATACAACAAGTATTTACACATCTATAACCGTTTTAAAATACAATCAAGTCTATATAAACACAGTGCATCTTATGATTGTGATAAATATGAACATTACAGAATCATATCCTGTGACCATATTGAAATTGTATTTCTTTAATACATATCTTTAAAATGTATTATAAATTCAAACACCTGTTTACTTTAAAAATCAATTTTGCAGGATCAAACATGTACTCTACAGAAATCTTAAAATGCAATATAGCACTTCATCACATTCTCGTGTCCCCGTAAAAGCCGTATTGCACGAACATGCATATTATTTTGAGCACGATCATGCATATTATTTTGACGTCCTATATGCATAATTGTCACTGTGAAATAACATATTTATACTTAATATCAATTATCTTATGAGGATGAACTACAGTTATTAATTGTAAGTAAATGTAGTTCTAAGAGATAAATGTATTTATTGCAGTTTAAGAGTTGTAGATGAACGGTTATATTAGTTATGTCATAGTTTTGCACGATTATTTCGTGCTCACTGAACTTGAAGTGTATATGTTATTGACAGGCAGATAGATACGCCACTGGTGGATTTCGGCATTGTATTGTACAGGTTATCCATCCCTTAAATCGTTGTCAGTCTAGACAATTTTGTTCTCATTATCTTATTTACTTACATCAAGATAATCCAAATGTTAGAAAATAACAGTTTATTGAAAGTAGACATTAAGAAATAATGCTTATAATACAGCATGTATCTGTTCATGTGGTGTAAATTCTATAAGTGAAATAACATGGCTTTGAGCCTAGGTTGAAATACTATACTAAGTACCGAAACAGATTACATAGCGAAGCGACCTTACAGTCAACGACAGTTATTACTATGTGCGGCTATTCCTATTTTTCAGTCCGGTAATATAAAAAAATATATTGGCCAGTTTACTTACCGTGTTGGAAATCCTGTCAGGTATCCGCCATTTATTGCATAATTCTGCGTTACTTATTGCATGAATCGTGCGTTATTTTCACATTCCGGCGTTACTGGATTTACACGGTGATACAAAAAACTTTTTTTCAGTTCTAGAATTTATGAAATGTCGTTCTTAAATGAGATTGCGCGTTCTATCTTTTCAAGATAAGATTAAAATATTCTGAAACAAAATGCGATTTTAGAGTTCTAACGAATGGAGCCTCCTCTGTCCAGTTATTTTATTTTACTGTTTTGACGATCTATTCATATTTTACTAATATAACAACAACAACAACAACAACAACAACATCAGATTACAAACATGCTATAATTTGTTTTTCTTTTGAAATGTGCATAAATAGATGAGGACAGATATATACATGCTAAATAAGTAAGTAACATGTCTATCAATTTAATGTAGAACGCGACACTTTGCGAACTTTCGAGTAGCGTCTTGAAAATTGGCATGCAAAAAGTTGACCATATTTATGATTGGGTTCCGTTGATTTTATTTCAAGGTTTCAGCCAATTTTTGTACACACGGCGTCAAAGTTTACCATCAAAGTCCGTTTTTGAACATGACGTCGTTGCGTATCCTTGGCAACTGTTACGGGTATTTCAACGCCATTGGCGGACACAACATCTTAAATTCTGCAGCATTCGACGGAAATTATTTTTTCCTTTAAGCTGATATAAAAAAACGTTTTTCGCCGAAAAATGGTTGCAAAATGAAAAGAAAATGGTCAAAGTTGTGAAAAATTTGACGTTCAGTTTAGCCGCAATTTTCGGCTTTAAAGCAACTTTTTTAAAAATTCCTGAAATAAATTTTTGAGTTTTTTCTTTAATGAAAATTAGAGTACGCCATATTTAAATTAGCCAAATAATTTCAAATTCAGTAAGCTAATCATGATCCACTTAATGATGCAGTGTTTTAAGCATGTCTTATCAGAGGCTGAATGATGTGTTGTTATCTCGACTTTCTTTTTTGAAAAAAAAAATATAAAAAGGTATTAATGCAGTCACTTTGCCGTTGATGTCCACATATTTTACCTTGATCATAACTTTTTAAGTTCTAGGTGTATTGTCTTCATACTTGACCACAACAATGGTCAACCCTTAGGACAAGACCTTTAAGTAGACCAGACTAACCTTGACCTTCATTCATAAATGACCTTGACCTGCAAGGTCAAATGTGTATTTGCTTGGTTTTTGCTATTAGTGGCTATAACTTTGTTATTTTTGAATGGATTGTCTTCTTACTTGAACATAATAATCTTTTAGGATTATTACTAAGACCTTTAAGTTAACCAGGCAGACTTTGACCATCTTCATGAATATCAAACTCAAATTGACCTTGACACATGTATGACCTTTAGGGTCAAATTATTTTATTTTTCACTGGTTTTTGCTTTAATTGAATGTTATTGGGTAACTAATACTTGGATTGTTCAGACTTTGACAAAACAATAGTTTAGACAAAACCTTCAAACAGGTTGAACTGACCTTGCTGTTGTTGACAGTCAAGATAAAATTACGTAAGTTGTCTTAATTTTTTTATATATGTATGGATTTGATTAAAATTGGAGAAAACAAAATTTGCCTCCAAACAAAACTATTGAATAATTTTGATGTGACCTTGACCTTAAGGTGACTTTGAATGTTAAAGTGAAATTCATGTAATTCTCCTGTTTTTTTTTCTGTAACTGAATGGATTAACTTCATATAAGGACTCAACCTCTTTTAGGCCAGGGCCTTCATGTAAATCAAACTCACATTGACCTTGACACATGTATGACTCTGACCTTGAAGGTCAAATTATTTTATTTTGACTGATTTTTGCTATAATTGGCTGTAACTTTGTAATTAATCAATGTATTATTTTCATACTTGAACAAAACAACATTTTGGACAAGACATCGTAAACAGTTGAACTGACCTTGACATTGGGCTTTAAATGATGCTAAGAGTTGAGGTCAAATTATTGAATTTTGGTTAAGGGGACATAATTTTGTTATTTATTTACGGATTTGATTAATATGTTTACAAAACAACACTTAATGTGATGAAACAGAGATGTGGAATTATTGAGATATAAACTAAACCTTTAAATGACCTTGACCATCAAATGATTGAAATTTGATTATATTTTCTTAACTCTGTCATTTATTTATGGAATGAATTCACAAGTGTGACTAGACAGATTTGTTAAAATTCAAAACAGAGTTTAAAACAAATTTAATCTCCTTTTTTTGTTTGCATTTAGAAAAATTAAAAAATTTGAGTGTTGCCCCAGCCCAGCGCTCTGAATGTTACCTGTGCCAATAACGTAAAACAATATTGTTGAAAACCCTACCTAAGAGTTAATCCCCAATAATTCAAATTCATTGTCCTTTATCTAACTGCTGGCAATCTATTTTACACTTCATATCACTATCCACATTTAAATTTGAGCCGCGTCACGACAAAACCAACATAATGGGTTTGCGACCAGCATGGATCTAGACCAGCCTGCGCATCCGCGCAGTCTGATCAGGATCCATGCTGTTCGCTTACAAACCCTATTACAAGTCTAAAAACTGATAGCGAGCAACATGGATCCTGATCAGGCTGCGCGGATGCGCAGGCTGCTCTGGATCCATGCTGGTCGCAAACCCATTATGTTGGTTTTGTCATGACACGACTCATTTGAAGTTATTTATTTTTCCAATGTTGCATAATATTTTTATGTTGAGAATCGAAATTCTGCGTAAACTTTTTTCCAACATTTATTGTAAAATAACTGAATTATACATTGCAAAAGTATATTTGAAATTTCAATAGCAAGTTGGGTGAGTAAAAAGTGTGTAGTTTTTTCTGAAGAGCTCCACATAGTTGTCACAATAGCAGTTCAGTGTATGTATGTGCATCTGACTATAGAATATGCTGGTCATCGGCATTATATCTGTCATAAGATGGCAGAATTTCAAAAACTTCACACAAAAGTTCACAATAATGAGATGGTAAGTCTTGCACAAGAAGCGAGTTGCTAGGTCAAAGGGAAAGGTCAAACTTTAAGGTTAAATGCAAAAATGTTCTCAAACAGCTTGTCGGCACCATAACTCTATCACTATCTGGTGGGATTTTAAATAACCTGGTACTAATGTTTATTCTAACACTATGAGAGATTTCTCTTATATACTCACAAAGAAGGCCTGAATAGTGATATATTAAGATTAATATGTTAGTTACAAATAAAATACTCTTAATATAATGAAGTTCAGTTTTACATGTACAATCCTTTAACTTATCTAAGAATACTGAAGTTTAGTTTTACTTTAAGTAAAGGATATTACCCTGTTTAACATACTGAAGTTATGGGTAACATGTAAGTAAAGTACGATATACTTCTCACAAGTTTTTATTAAAATATGTCATCTATTTGGATTTTCAGATCAAGAAAAACAGCAATAAGTAGGTATGTGAGAAGTTAGCAGTGAACAGTGAGCTAAGCAAAAAGGCATTTCAGTTTATATAGGGAAGGTAATGATCTGCTGTAATGCTAAGCTGTTTTGGGCATCTAGCAGGGCATTCCTAAATATAGTGTAAAAATGCTCTGCTGCAATACTCAGCTGTCTTGGCAATCTAGCAGAGCATTCCTACCTTTAGTGAAAAAATGCTCTGCTGGAACGCTCAGCTGGCTAGGCAATCTAGCAGTGCATCACTAAATATAGTGTTAAAATGCTCTGCTGGAATACTCAGCTGGCTAGCTAAGCTGGGTAGGCAATCTAGCAGGGCATTACTAAATATAGTGAGAAAATGCTCTGCTCGAATGCTAAGCTGGCTAGGCAATCTAGCAGGGCATTACTAAATATAGTGTAAAAATGCTCTGCTGGAATGCTAAGCTGGCTAGGCAATCTTGCAGGACATAACTAAATATAGTGTACAAATGCTATTCTGGAATGCTAAGCTGGCTAGGCAATCTAGCAGGACATTACTAAATATAGTGTAAAAATGCTCTGCTGGAAAGCTAAGCTGGCTAGGCAATCTAGCATAGCATTACTAAATATAGTGTAAAAATGCACTGCTGGAATGCCAAGCTGGGTAGGCAATCTAGCAGGACATTACTAAATACAGTGTAAAAAATGCTCTGCTGGAATGCTAAGCTGGCTAGGCAATCTAGCAGAGCATTACTAAATATAGTGAACAAATGCTTTTCTTGAATGCTAGCTGGCTGGGCAATCTAGCAGGGCATTACTAAATATAGTGTAAAAATGCTCTGCTCGAATGCTAAACTGGCTAGGCAATCTAGCAGAGCATTTCTAAATATAGTGTAAAAATGTTCTGGTGAAATGCTAAGCTGCTAGGCAATCTAGCAGAGCATTACGAAATATAGTGTAAAAATGCTCTGCTGGAATGGTAAGCTGGCTAGGCAATCTAGCATGGCATTACTAAATAAAGTGTTAAAATGCTCTGCAGGAATGCTCAGCTGGCTAGGCACTATAGCAGAGCATTCCTTAATATAGTGAAAAAATGCTCTGCTGGAATGCTCAGCTGGCTAGGCAATCTAGCAGAACATTACTAGACATAGTGTAAATATGCTCTGCTTGAATGCTCTGCTGGCTAGGCACTATAGCAGAGCATTCCTTAATATAGTGAAAAAATGCTCTGGCGAAATGCTCAGCTGGCTAGGCAATCTAGCAGGGCATTACTAAATATGGTGTAAAAATGCTCTGGTGGAATGCTAAGCTGGCTAGGCAATCTAGCAGGGCATTCCGAAATATAGTTAAAAAATGCTCTGGTGGAATGCTCAGTTGGCAGACTGATTCTGAGTTCCAGGATTTATTGTTGCCAAAGTTTTATTGACATTTTCGACTTCTAGGCAATTCTGAGGCACTCGCAGACTTTCAGGAATTTTCGGTGCCAATAGAAATAATGATATTTTTGACTTCTAAGGACCTTTAAAAGACTATTTCATTGTCTTGCGACTTTTTGAAGGACACTCGCAGACTTTCAGGAATTTTGGTGCCAATGCTGATACTGACAATTAAGACTTTTAGGGACCCTCAAGAGTCCATTTTGGTCGTCTGCGACTGATTCTTAGACACTCACAGACTTTCAGGAATGGTTGGTGCCAATGGAAAAAAAATCATATTTTTGACTTATACTTTAGAGTCCATTGGCCTGCACCTTTGTGGACAAGAAGAGTCCATTTTTACATTGGCCTGCAGCGTTTTGTTTATGGTCTGGACACTCGCAGACTTTCAATGGAATAATGTTTTTTTGACTTCTAAGTGTCTAAATTTTGGGACATTTCTGATGCCAGAGATTTTAGGGAAACCACCAGAGTACATTTCTTGGGTCTGCGACTGATTCCTTGAGACTCGCAGACTTTCAGGATGTTTAGTGCCATTGCAGATCATGACTTTTTTACTTTTAAGGACCCCTTAGTCATAAGCAGAGCATTTTTACCCTAAAATGTCATTATCTGCATTAGCACCAAAAATTCCTGAAAGTCTGCAAGTGCCAAATAATCAGTCGCAGACCAACGAAATAGACGCTGGATGGTCAAAAATGTCATAAATTGTAATTATCTCTATTGGCACCAACAATTCCTGAAAGTCTGTGACTGTCCAAGATTAAGTCGCAGACCAAAATAATGGATCCTGGATGGTCCGTAGAAGTAAAAAATGCCATTATCTGCCTTGACATCAAAAATTCCTGAAAGTCTGTGAGTGCCTCAGAATCAGTCGTAGACCAAAAACATGGATTCAGAAAGGTCCCAATAAGTCAGAAATATCATTTTCTGCATTGACACCAAAATTCCTGAAAGTCTGCGAGTGACTCAGAATCAGTCGCAGACCAACGAAATAGACTCAGGAGGGTCCTTTTGAAGTAAAAATGTCATTATCTCCATTGGAACCGAACATTTCTGAAAGTCTGCGAGTGTTCCAGAAACATTCGCAGACCAACGAAATGGACTCTGGATGGTCCTAAAAATTCACAAATGTCATTATCTGCATTAACACCAAAAATTCCTGAAAGTCTGCGATCGTCCAAGAATCAGTCGGAGACCAAAGAAATAGACACTTGTAGGTCCCGTAGAAGTCAAAAATGTCATTATCTGCATTGGCACTAAATATTTCAGAAAGTCTACGAGTGCCAAATAATCAGTTGCAGACCAACGAAATTTATACTTTATTAAAGAATGCCCTGCTAGTTTGCCTAGACAGCTCAGCATCCCGGCAGAACATTTTTACACTAATTTGCAGAATGCTTTGCTGGA
Source organism: Ruditapes philippinarum (assembly GCF_026571515.1). Taxonomy (NCBI): domain Eukaryota; kingdom Metazoa; phylum Mollusca; class Bivalvia; order Venerida; family Veneridae; genus Ruditapes; species Ruditapes philippinarum. The sequence continues at coordinate 51,420 of NW_026866255.1, read as the reverse complement.
TTGCCTAGCATTTTAAACACTATATTTAGGAATGCCCTGTGTAGCAAGATTGTTTAGCAAGCTGAGCATACCAGCAGAGCATTTTTCGCACTATATTTTGGAATGCTCTGCTAGATTGCTTAGCCAGCTGAGCTTGCCAGCAGAACATTTTTACACTATATTTAGGAATGCTCTGCTGGATTGCCTAGCCAGCTGAGCATTTTTAACACTATATTTAGGAATGCCCTGCTAGATTGTTTAGCAAGCTGAGCATACCAGCAGAGCATTTTTCGCACTATATTTTGGAATGCTCTGCTAGATTGCTTAGCCAGCTGAGCTTGCCAGCAGAACATTTTTACACTATATTTTGGAATGTCCCGCTAGATTGCTTAGCCAGCTGAGCATAACAGCTAAGCATTTTTACACTATATTTAGGAATGCCCTGCTAGATTGCCTAGCCAGCTGAGCAATTCAGCAGAGCATTTTTACACTATATTTTGTAATGTCCCGCTAGATTGCTTAGCCAGCTGATCATAACAGCTAAGCATTTTTACACTTTATTTAGGAATGCCCTGCTAGATTGCCTAGCCAGCTGAGCATACCAGCAGATCGTGTTTACACTATATTTTGAAACGCCCCGCTAAATTGCTTACCAAGCTGAGCATAACAGCTAAGCATTTTTACACTTTATTTTTGAATGTCCCGATAGATTGCTTAGCCTGCTGAGCATAACAGCAGAGCACTTTTACACTATATTTTGGAATGCCTCGCTAGATTGCTTAGCCAGCTGAGCATAACAGCAGAGCATTTTTACACTATATTTTGGAATGCCCCGCTAGATTGTTTAGCCAGCTGAGCATAACAGCAGAGCATTTTTACACTATATTTTGGAATGCCCCGCTAGATTGCTTAGCCAGCTGAGCATAATAGCAGAGCTTTTTACACTATATTTTGGACTGCCCCGCTAGATTGCTTAGCCAGCTTAGTATAACAGCAGAGTATTTTTTACACTATATTTAGGAATGCCCTGCTAGATTGCCTAGCCAATTGAGCATACCAGCAGAGCATTTTACGCTATATTTTGGAACGCCCCGCTAGATTGCATAGCCAGCTGAGCATACCAGCAGAGTATTTTTACACTATATTTAGTAATGGCCTGCTAGATTGCTTACCCAGCTGAGCATACCAGCAAAGCATTTCTACACTTTATTTTGAAATGCTCTGCTAGATTGCTTACCCAGCTTAGCATAACAGCAGATCATTGATTTCCCTATATAAATCGTAATGCCTTTTTGCTTAGCTCACTGTTAACTGCTAACTTCTCACATACATAATAATAACGTTTTAGATATTTTCTACGTAATTCTCTAAATTTTGGACATATAAGTAAAAAATGATATTCATTTTCGATCATATTAGAATTACAATTTAAACCACACTGATGTTCTTCTATAAAGTTAATCTTGTCACACAATTCAGATTTATAATATACTGTAATTCCACCAGAGTAGCGTCCTTTACATGTGGTTACAGATTTGTTTCCGTACAAATGATGTGCGTTATATCCTTGAATATGCAGGTTGTAATGTTTTGTTTTTTTGTGATAACCAAGTTTCAGTTAAGATGTTTATGTCATGTTTTAATTAAATCCACAAAATCTGTATCAGCGATTTTCGGTACTAACCCGTTGACATTCCATAATAATAAATCAAGTGGGTCCTCATGATGTGTTGTTGGTATACTGTGATTTAAATTCAAGTCCATTGATGAAAAGCTTTTCTCCTATGAATTTAACATTATTTCCCTTCCGTTTCTCAGCGTTAAAGATTGGATATAATTTTTGTCGAGCTTCGCGCCATTCGTTTGGAAGCTGCACCCCAACTCCAACATTATTTGCTTTCATGTAGTCTTTACGTCCTAAAGATGCCTTGCGTATTCGTTCCCGATCATTATAATAGTGGAATTTCACAATTATGGGTCGAGGTTTCTTGGATTTGCGCTCATTGCCTAGCCTGTGTGCTCGATCGAACACTATATTATCAGCTTTAAGTTTCAATACGTCCTTAATGAATTGTTTGACAAGAATCTCGAACGCTTGCGTTTCAAGGTCTGTACTTGCTGACATATGTGATATTTCTTGTTCGTCAGGTTCCATGCCGATGTTGTCATCACTTGTAGCTCCGTTGAAAGTATCCGTGTTACTTTGTGTAGACAAGACTGGGATTGGTGCAGTTTCTGATATGCCATAAAATATGAGATTATCCCTCATACTACGGAATTCGTTCTCGGCCACCTTAGCTTGGATTTGAGCGTTGGTGCATTCAAGGCTTTTTATAGTATGTTTCATAGAGTTACATTTTTCTTTAAGAGAGTTCACATCTGTTGTTGTTGTACTCAATTCTAATGATTGCCTTTCGTATTCTGAATTAATAAACGAGTTGAACTGTTCCGTATCACTGACCCGCTTGTCTATGTCATTGACTTTTATCGATAAATCACTGAGTTGAGCGGTCATCAAATTAACTGATTTTTTAATTCCATCGATTTTAGAAACACTGTTTTTATGGTTTTTTTTGTCATCTGACATGATTTTAATGTCTATCATCATATCAATTGCCCACTGAGGTGGAGTGGCAGCTGGTGTTATCCCGAACTGAGTTGGTGACGGTTGCATGTATTGTCCTGGAAAAGCCGGTCAATATCCAATATTGGTCATGTTACTCATATTATTTTTCCAACATAGTCACTTTAAAGGAACAAATGATAATAAATGCAACATATATGTTTAACTTATTTTATTTATGGTTGGCATAAAATTTCCGTCATGACTGGTCATTAAGTAACAAAGTTAATAGAGTTTGAAACTTTTATATAAAATAGAATATTATAAAATAGGTTTTGCTTCGTCATCGATTGCAAAAACCTGTAATTTTATGTTAGATTTTCGCCAAAAGGGTCTCGAAGAATTGAGAGAGCCTTCCACCAACAGCGGGCTAACATAAACCAAAATTAATGACTCAGTCATGACGATTTAATTGCAGATACTGGTGTGTTTAAGCATACACCACGAACGAAATTTAATTAACGTAGTATCGTGACCAGACAGGACCATCTACTCAAAAAGATCACGGGGTTTTAAGACTTTATCAACAATCCCTATTTCTAATAACATAGGTACTATTTTGTATGTCACTATTGATAGTACCGCCAAAAAGAACAACAGCCATATATCTATAAGAATGTCGCTAACAAATCTGAAACTAAATTAAATAAGTGCTTAGAATGATGTTGCACAAACATAGGAAAATTGATATTTATCTAGGCTTAGAAGAAAGTTTCTTCTTCATCGGCAGTTGCTGACGAAGAAGAAGCCATTTTTATCCCACCGTAATGTTCAAGCAAATATGCAGGTATATTTAAATAATACGATACTAAATTGTAGGCTCTATGAAAAGAAATGCACATGTCACACAAAAACTTCACATACAAGAGCACATGTCACACAAAACGAAAAATAATGAAGAGTGACTTTATTAGGGATGAGCCAACTAACCATGCAAGGAATTGGATCACCTAATTTTAACACATGTAATAACGAATTTGTTCTTCACAACGATACCAATTTATTACATCTTATTTATTTTTTATTTATTTATTTATTTATTTACGTGAATTACCTGCAATGAAAAATTTCCCCATGCTTGGGCAAAATTCACCCATAAAAGTACGAAATTACATTATTTTATCTGGGTAAATGCAATTATAAATGTTCAAAATTTCATGAATATCTTTGGGTAATTTGCACCCATATATGTTCAAAATTACAGAAATATAACTGGGTAAACTGCGCCCATTATAAAAAAAATTATCTGGGTAATCTGCACCCATAAATGAAATAAGTCTGGGTAAACTGCACCCATGTTCAATCTGATAGAAATATCTCTGGGTATATTACACCCATAATAGAAATAAATCGGGGCAAACTGCACCCATGTTCAATCTGATAGAAATATATCTGGGTATATTACACCCATAATAGAAATAAATCTGGGCAAACTGCACCCATGTTCAATCTGATAGAAATATATCTGCGTATACTACACCCACAATAGAAATAAATCTGGGCAAACTGCACCCATGTTCAATCTGATAGGAATATATCGGGGTATACTACACCCATATGATAATAGAAATAAATCTGGGCAAACTACACCCATAAAAAAATATATCTGGGTAAACTGCACCCATAATTAAAATATATCTGGGCATAAACTGCACCCATGTTCAATCTGATAGAAATATATATGGGTATACTACACCCATTATGAAAACATTTATTTTTTTTTCCTTTCACAGGGTGATATATTAATTATTAAGTAAAGGTAAATTACTACCTTGTAATCCGTCGACGGTATCACAAATACAGTTAAATGTGGGTAAACTGCACCCATAATTATATTTATTATAGACACTGCAAATTTAAACCCAAAGGCGGACTGCCGGCCCAATATATCTTTAAGGGCAATTGGCAGAACCTTTTGTTTCTCTTTATAATTTTGAAAGCAGTGTCTTCCTTAGTTAAAAACGCCCTGTTATCAAAGTCACATAAAATACTAATATAAACATATAATGTACAAGAATCATACGAGTTGAATGAATATTGGACGTCTATCTACCTTTTACTTAACTACATGTGCAACAAGGTTACTCAAACTGGAAACAAAACCTATTTTAATGAGTTGGATTTAATATTATTAAATCATATGCTTATAAAATAAATGCATTTTACATTAAAGCTGCACGCCTCCAGATGAAATCAAAATATTTCAAGAAAATCAAACAAGAGAAAAGTACTTTGATTTATAAGAATAATAAAAGATTCAAAACTGAAGTAAGATCTTTATATGCAAATATGTTTTGCAGTATTTTCCACCATATTTCTACTGCGCTACTAACGCAATGAGGGTAATTTTTGCATATTTTGACATCTTTTCTTTTGCTAATTTACATGGGTTGTAAGTGCTGTATCCAACGTGAAAATTATTTTCTTTGTTCACTCGACAATATTTTACTTTTTAAAAATCAAAATTTTCATGAAAATTTACATGAATCTGGCATGCTGCTTTAAATTAAATGACTTAAAATGCTTTATCGTTTGTATTGGGATATCTATTAAAGATACAATTGTATATTATCAAAACGTTTCCTTTTTTATTTTGTCGTTTAAGCTACCAATACACTCTAGATCATTTGTGTGCGGTTAAAAAACGGACATTTTGCCTATAGTTAATCAATAAATATACATGTACTTTTTAATAAGTTGTTATAAGATGGTTATTTGGATATTGTCATAAACGCGCGACGAAAAATAGAGAATTTCTTCAATCTGAAGGTATAAATATTTCGTAAGTAATTTATTAGTTTTTCTACGTAAGTTGACGTTGAATCTCTAGTCCCAACTAGTACTCTTCAACCTCGATACGCTCCTGTCACACAATGAATTGCTTCGTATTATAAACAAGGCTATAAAGTTTACATTAGGTAATTGAGGCAATGCAACAACGTTAGTGACGTGCGTATTGTTGCAAAAGCAGGTAGCCATTTATATCAGTAATATGTAAGACTGTGGGTGGCTATATTAAATAACAGAACCGAAAATTAACATATCACTCAATTCCAATTTTCTGTACTATGCCGAGGTGACGAACTAATTGATAAGTAACTACTCTTTCTACTTCCGGTTAAATATCTGAAGAAATGCTTAATGGTATTACAGAGGGAAGCCTAGATGCCTATTGTGGGTAATCCGGGAATAGCCATAATGGCTATAATGGCTATTCCCGGATTAGCCTTGTCCATTAAAAACGACTTATTGAATTAGCAATAGTATTCTATTTTTTATTTATTTTAGTAATTATTTCTAAGATAAACAATATAAGATGAAAGCAAATTTCATCATTTATTCTTCATGGATCCATATATTTTGTCTATTTGAAAATTTCTTATTTCTCAGCAGTATTAATTATAATATTATTATTATTTTTCTAAAAGACATGTACATGCAACAATTCCATTTGGTACGAATTCTGAAAAGAAAATTTCTCAAGAAATGCTATTCTCCCCATTAGGCACGCCGTTAATTACCAATGTAAAAATTCAAAACATTAACCTAAACTCATTAACATTGAAACGACGAAACCGTTGAGCAATCGCATCCATACCATTGCATCATCATCATTATTCTTTTTATTATTAATATTATAATTATTTTCAGTACTAATTTTTTTTTTTTTTTTTTTTTTTTGCATTTAGTAAAAAAACTCAAAACTGATGCTCCACACTCAAGACAATGAATTTGTGCAAATTATTCGGATGGTTTAGTTTTCGGCATCGATTTCAATCACTTAATATGATAATACTGAAACTAAACGTCACATGTTATAATGTAAGAAAACCAAAATCCTAACCTAATGACAGAAAGTCAAAGGTTTAAACTACTGCGATTTGAACGATATCCATAAAATTTTAGAAATTATTGTTTGACGTTGAAAATGAAAATTGTGCAACCCGACCCTTTAAAATGGCAAATGTTTATTTATTCATTAATTCAAGCAATTAATGTTCCTGTAAAGGATGAATGCAGATTTAATATCCAAACAGGCATTTTTCCTAGATTTTGAGCTATATTAACAGCAAAACCTAGTTCATGTAAACTGCAGTGTAATATAGACATAATGTTACATCTCTGGAAGACAGGAAAAATGATCAAAAAGTTAAAGAATTGTGATGACTACATGCAAGTCTATCAATAATCACATGTTTTCCCATTTTAAATCATTAACTGACTTTTCTTTTTCTGTCTCCCCCAATATTTTATTATTATTGTCATTTTATAAAAAATAAAGGGACTTAATGTTGTCTTATAACTTAAAGGTACTCGACTGAAGAGACTTTTGACATGACAGTACTGGGAATAATTTTTAAAATCATTTTAACATTTTGATACAGTTATAGATAATTACTAATGTGCAAAATTACAGATAATTCAATCACTGTTTTTTTTTTAATTGATCTTTCTATTCCCAGACTTTGACCATCTTCATGAATATCAAACTCAAATTGACCTTGACACATGTATGACCTTAAGGGTCAAATTATTTTATTTTTCACTGGTTTTTGCTTTAATTGAATGTAATTTGGTAACTAATACTTGGATTGTTCAGACTTTGACAAAACAATAGTTTAGACAAAACCTTCAAACAGGTTGAACTGACCTTGCTGTTGTTGACAGTCAAGATAAAATTACGTAAGTTGTCTTAATTTTTTTATATATGTATGGATTTGATTAAAATTGGAGAAAACAAAATTTGCCTCCAAACAAAACTATTGAATAATTTTGATGTGACCTTGACCTTAAGGTGACTTTGAATGTTAAAGTGAAATTCATGTAATTCTCCTGTTTTTTTCTGTAACTGAATGGATTAACTTCATATAAGGACTCAACCTCTTTTAGGCCAGGGCCTTCATGTATATCAAACTCACATTGACCTTGACACATGTATGACTCTGACCTTGAAGGTCAAATTATTTTATTTTGACTGATTTTTGCTATAATTGGCTGTAACTTTGTAATTAATCAATGTATTATTTTCATACTTGAACAAAACAACATTTTGGACAAGACATCGTAAACAGTTGAACTGACTTTGACATTGGGCTTTAAATGATGCTAAGAGTTGAGGTCAAATTATTGAATTTTGGTTAAGGGGACATAATTTTGTTATTTATTTACGGATTTGATTAATATGTTTACAAAACAACACTTAATGTGATGAAACAGAGATGTTGAATTATTGAGATATAAACTAAACCTTTAAATGACCTTGACCATCAAATGATTGAAATTTGATTATATTTTCTTAACTCTGTCATTTATTTATGGAATGAATTCACAAGTGTGACTAGACAGATTTGTTAAAATTCAAAACAGAGTTTAAAACAAATTTAATCTCCTTTTTTTGTTTGCATTTAGAAAAATTAAAAAATTTGAGTGTTGCCCCAGCCCAGCGCTCTGAATGTTACCTGTGCCAATAACGTAAAACAATATTGTTGAAAACTCTACCTAAAAGTTAATCCCCAATAATTCAAATTCATTGTCCTTTATCTAACTGCTGGCAATCTATTTTACACTTCATATCACTATCCACATTTAAATTTGAGCCGCGTCACGACAAAACCAACATAATGGGTTTGCGACCAGCATGGATCTAGACCAGCCTGCGCATCCGCGCAGTCTGATCAGGATCCATGCTGTTCGCTTACAAACCCTATTACAAGTCTAGAAACTGATAGCGAGCAACATGGATCCTGATCAGACTGCGCGGATGCGCAGGCTGCTCTGGATCCATGCTGGTCGCAAACCCATAATGTTGGTTTTGTCATGACACGACTCATTTGAAGTTATTTATTTTTCTAATGTTGCACAATATTTTTATGTTGAGAATCGAAATTCTGCGTAAATTTTTTACCAACATTTATTGTAAAATAACTGAATTATACATTGCAAAAGTATATTTGAAATTTCAATAGCAAGTTGGGTGAGTAAAAAGTGTGTAGTTTTTTCTGAAGAGCTCCACATAGTTGTCACAATAGCAGTTCAGTGTATGTATGTGCCTCTGACTATAGAATATGCTGGTCATCGGCATTATCTCTGTCATAAGATGGCAGAATTTCAAAAACTTCACACAAAAGTTCACAATAATGAGATGGTAAGTCTTGCACAAGAAGCGAGTTGCTAGGTCAAAGGGAAAGGTCAAACTTTAAGGTTAAATGCAAAAATGTTCTCAAACAGCTTGTCGGCACCATAACTCTATCACTATCTGGTGGGATTTTAAATAACCTGGTACTAATGTTTATTCTAACACTATGAGAGATTTCTCTTATATACTAACAAAGAAGGCCTGAATAGTGATATATTAAGATTAATATGTTAGTTACAGATAAAATACTCTTAATGTAATGAAGTTCAGTTTTACATGTACAATCCTTTAACTTATCTAAGAATACTGAAGTTTAGTTTTACTTTAAGTAAAGGATATTACCCTGTTTAACATACTGAAGTTATGGGTAACATGTAAGTAAAGTACGATATACTTCTCACAAGCTTTTATTAAAATATGTCATCTATTTGGATTTTCAGATCAAGAAAAACAGCAATAAGCAGGTATGTGAGAAGTTAGCAGTGAACAGTGAGCTAAGCAAAAAGGCATTTCAATTTATATAGGGAAGGTAATGATCTGCTGTAATGCTAAGCTGTTTTGGGCATCTAGCAGGGCATTCCTAAATATAGTGTAAAAATGCTCTGCTGCAATACTCAGCTGTCTTGGCAATCTAGCAGAGCATTCCTACCTTTAGTGAAAAAAATGCTCTGCTGGAACGCTCAGCTGGCTAGGCAATCTAGCAGTGCATCACTAAATTTAATGTTAAAATGCTCTGCTGGAATGCTCAGCTGGCTAGCTAAGCTGGGTAGGCAATCTAGCAGGGCATTACTAAATATAGTGAGAAAATGCTCTGCTCGAATGCTAAGCTGGCTAGGCAATCTAGCAGGGCATTACTAAATATAGTGTAAAAATGCTCTGCTGGAATGCTAAGCTGGCTAGGCAATCTAGCAGGACATTACTAAATATAGTGTACAAATGCTATTCTGGAATGCTAAGCTGGCTAGGCAATCTAGCAGGACATTACTAAATATAGTGTAAAAATGCTCTGCTGGAAAGCTAAGCTGGCTAGGCAATCTAGCATAGCATTACTAAATATAGTGTAAAAATGCACTGCTGGAATGCCAAGCTGGCTAGGCAATCTAGCAGGACATTACTAAATACAGTGTAAAAATGCTCTGCTGGAATGCTAAGCTGGCTAGGCAATCTAGCAGAGCATTACTAAATATAGTGAACAAATGCTTTTCTTGAATGCTAAGCTGGCTGGGCAATCTAGCAGGGCATTACTAAATATAGTGTAAAAATGCTCTGCTCGAATGCTAAACTGGCTAGGCAATCTAGCAGAGCATTTCTAAATATAGTGTAAAAATGTTCTGGTGGAATGCTAAGCTGCTAGGCAATCTAGCAGAGCATTACGAAATATAGTGTAAAAATGCTCTGCTGGAATGCTAAGCTGGCTAGGCAATCTAGCATGGCATTACTAAATAAAGTGTTAAAATGCTCTGCAGGAATGCTCAGCTGGCTAGGCACTATAGCAGAGCATTCCTTAATATAGTGAAAAAATGCTCTGCTGGAATGCTCAGCTGGCTAGGCAATCTAGCAGAACATTACTAGATATAGTGTAAATATGCTCTGCTTGAATGCTCAGCTGGCTAGGCACTATAGCAGAGCATTCCTTAATATAGTGAAAAAATGCTCTGGCGAAATGCTCAGCTGGCTAGGCAATCTAGCAGGGCATTACTAAATATGGTGTAAAAATGCTCTGGTGGAATGCTAAGCTGGCTAGGCAATCTAGCAGGGCATTCCGAAATATAGTTAAAAAATGCTCTGGTGGAATGCTCAGTTGGCAGACTGATTCTGAGTTCCAGGATTTATTGTTGCCAAAGTTTTATTGACATTTTCGACTTCTAGGCAATTCTGAGGCACTCGCAGACTTTCAGGAATTTTCGGTGCCAATAGAAATAATGATATTTTTGACTTCTAAGGACCTTTGAAAGACTATTTCATTGTCCTGCGACTTTTTGAAGGACACTCGCAGACTTTCAGGAATTTTGGTGCCAATGCTGATACTGACAATTAAGACTTTTAGGGACCCTCAAGAGTCCATTTTGGTCGTCTGCGACTGATTCTTGGACACTCACAGACTTTCAGGAATGGTTGGTGCCAATGGAAAAAAATCATATTTTTGACTTATTGGGACCTTTAAGAGTCCATTTCATTGGCCTGCAGCGTATTGTTGGACACTCGCAGACTTTCAGGAAAGTTTGGTGCCAATAAAGATTATGGCAATTTTTACTTCTAGGGACCCGCCAGAGTCTATTTTTATGGTCTGCGACTGATTCTGGGACATTCGCAGACTTTTAGGAATCTCTGGTGCCAATGGAGATAATGACATTTTTTGACTTCTAAAGACCCACCAGAGTTCATTTCGCTGGTTTGCGACTTATTTTGGGACACCTGCAGACTTTCAGGAATTTTGATGCCAATGGAGATAATGACATTTCTGACTGTTAGGGAACCACCAGAGTACATTTCTTGGGTCTGCGACTGATTCCTTGAGACTCGCAGACTTTCAGGATGTTTAGTGCCATTGCAGATCATGACTTTTTTACTTTTAAGGACCCCTTAGTCATAAGCAGAGCATTTTTACCCTAAAATGTCATTATCTGCATTAGCACCAAAAATTCCTGAAAGTCTGCAAGTGCCCAATAATCAGTCGCAGACCAACGAAATAGACGCTGGATGGTCAAAAATGTCATAAATTGTAATTATCTCTATTGGCACCAACAATTCCTGAAAGTCTGTGACTGTCCAAGTTTAAGTCGCAGACCAAAATATGGATCCTGGATGGTCCCTAGAAGTAATAAATGCCATTATCTGGGTCCCAATAAGTCAGAAATATCATTTTCTGCATTGACACCAAAATTCCTGAAAGTCTGCGAGTGACTCAGAATCAGTCGCAGACCAACGAAATAGACTCAGGAGGGTCCTTTTGAAGTAAAAATGTCATTATCTCCTTTGGCACCGAACATTTCTGAAAGTCTGCGAGTGTTCCAGAAACATTCGCAGACCAACGAAATGGACTCTGGATGGTCCTAAAAATTCACAAATGTCATTATCTGCATTAACACCAAAAATTCCTGAAAGTCTGCGATCGTCCCAGAATCAGTCGGAGACCAAAGAAATAGACACTTGAGGGTCCCGTAGAAGTCAAAAATGTCATTATCTGCATTGGCACTAAATATTTCAGAAAGTCTACGAGTGCCAAATAATCAGTTGCAGACCAACGAAATTTATACTTTATTAAAGAATGCCCTGCTAGTTTGCCTAGACAGCTCAGCATTCCGGCAGAACATTTTTACACTAATTTGCAGAATGCTTTGCTGGATTGCCTAGCCAGTATTCGTTCCCGATCATTATAATAGTGGAATTTCACAATTATGGGTCGAGGTTTCTTGGATTTGCGCTCATTGCCTAGCCTGTGTGCTCGATCGAACACTATATTATCAGCTTTAAGTTTCAATACGTCCTTAATGAATTGTTTGACAAGAATCTCGAACGCTTGCGTTTTCAAGGTCTGTACTTGCTTGAATATGTGATATTTCTTGTTCGTCAGGTTCCCATGCCGATGTTTGTCATCACTTGTAGCTCCGTTGAAGTATCCGTGTTACTTTGTGTAGACAAGACTGGATTGGTGCAGTTTCTGATATGCCATAAAATATGAGATTATCCCTCATACTACGGAATTCGTTCTCGGCCACCTTAGCTTGGATTTGAGCGTTGGTGCATTCAAGGCTTTTATAGTATGTTTCATAGAGTTACATTTTTCTTTAAGAGAGTTCACATCTGTTGTTGTTTGTACTCAATTCTAATGACTGCCTTTTGTATTCTGAATTAAAAAACGAGTTGAACTGTTCCGTCACTGACCCGCTTGTCTATTGTCATTGACTTTTATCGATAAATCACTGAGTTGAGCGGTCATCAAATTAACTGATTTTTTTAATTCCATCGATTTTAGAAACACTGTTTTTATGGGTTTTTTTGTCATCTGACATGATTTTAATGTTCTATCATCATATCAATTGCCCACTGAGGGGGAGTGGCAGGCTGGTGTTATATCCCGAACTGAGTTGGTGACGGTTGCATGTATTGTTCCTGGAAAAGCCGGTCAATATCAATATTGGTCATGTTACTCATATTATTTTTTTCCAACATAGTCACTTTAAAGGAACAAAATGATAATAAATGCAACATAATATGTTTAATTTATTTTATTTTTATGGTTGGCATTAAAATTTCCGCCATGACTGGTCATTAAGTAACAAAGTTAATAGAGTTTGAAACTTTTATATAAAATAGAATATTATAAAATAGGTTTTGCTTTCGTCATCGATTGCAAAAACCTGTAATTTTATGTTAGATTTTCGCCAAAAGGGTCTCGAAGAATTGAGAGAGCCTTCCACCAACAGCGGGCTAACATAAACCAAAATTAATGACTCAGTTCATGACGATTTTTAATTGCAGATACTGGTGTGTTTTTAAGCATACACCACGAACGAAATTTAATTAACGTAGTATCGTGACCAGACAGGACCATCTACTCAAAAAATCACGGGGTTTTAGACTTTATCAACAATCCCTGTTTTTCTAATAACATAGGTACTATTTTGTATATGTCACTATTGATAGTACCGCCAAAAAGAACAACAGCCATATATCTATAAGAATGTCGCTAACAAATCTGAAACTAAAATTAAATAAGTGCTTAGAATGATGTTGCACAAACATAGGAAAATTGATATTTATCTAGGCTTAGAAGGCAGTTGCTGACGAAGAAGAAGCCATTTTTATCCCACCGTAATGTTCAAGCAAAATATGCAGGTATATTTAAATAATACGATACTAAATTGTAGGCTCTATGAAAAGAAATGCACATGTCACACAAAAACTTCACATACAAGAGCAAACATGTCACACAAAACGAAAAATAATGAAGAGTGACTTTTATTAGGGGATGAGCCAACTAACCATGCAAGGAATTGGATCACCTAATTTAAACACATGTAAATAACGAATTTGTTCTTCACAACGATACCAATTTATTACATCTTATTTATTTTTTTATTTATTTATTTATTTATTTACGTGAATTACCTGCAATGAAAAATTTCCCCATGCTTGGGCAAAAAATTCACCCATAAAAGTTACGAAATTACATTATTTTATCTGGGTAAATGCAAATTATAAATGTTCAAAATTTCCATGAATATCTTTGGGTAATTTGCACCCATATATGTGTATTACAGAAATATAACTGGGTAAACTGCGCCATAATAAAAAAATTATCTGGGTAATCTGCACCCATAAATGAAATAAGTCTGGGTAAAAAACTGCACCCATGTTCAATCTGATAGAAAATATCTCTGGGTATATTACACCCATAATAGAAATAAATCGGGGCAAACTGCACCCATGTTCAATCTGATAGAAATATATCTGGGTATATTTACACCCATAATAGAAATAAATCTGGGCAAAAACTGCACCATGTTCAATCTGATAGAAATATATCTGCGTATACTACACCCACAATAGAAATAAATCTGGGCAAACTGCACCCATGTTCAATCTGATAGGAATATATCGGGGTATACTACACCCATATGATAATAGAAATAAATCTGGGCAAACTACACCCATAAAAAAATATATCTGGGTAAACTGCACCCATAATTAAAATATATCCTGGCATAAACTGCACCCATGTTCAATCTGATAGAAATATATATGGGTATACTACACCCATTATGAAAACATTTATTTTTTTTTTCTTTCACAGGGTGATATATTAATTATTAAGTAAAGGTAATTACTACCTTGTAATCCGTCGACGGTATCACAAATACAGTTAAATGTGGGTAAAACTGCACCCATAATTATATTTATTATAGACACTTGCAAATTTAAACCCAAAAAGCGGACTGCCGGCCCAATATATCTTTAGGGCAATTGGCAGAACCTTTTGTTTCTCTTTATTAATTTTGAAAGCAGTGTCTTCCTTAGTTAAAAACGCCCTGTTATCAAAGTCACATAAAATACTAATATAAACATATAATGTACAGAATCATACGAGTTGAATGAATATTGGACGTCTATCTACCTTTTTTACTTAAAACTACATGTGCAACAAGGTTTTATCAAACTGGAAACAAAAAACCTATTTTAATGAGTTTTGGATTTAATATTATTAAATCATATGCTTATAAAATAAATGCATTTTACCATTAAAAGCTTGCACGGCCTCCAGATGAAATCAAAATATTTCAAGAAAATCAAAACAAGAGAAAGTACTTTTGATTTATAAGAATAATAAAAGATTCAAAACTGAAGTAAGATCTTTATAAGACGAGACCATAGACCCAAAAATCTGATCACTACTGATCTGGCCCAGTACTGTTATTTACACGAATTACCATGAAAGACATTAAGTGGTCCAGTGTGGCTGATTCACACATGGGGGCAATTAATTTTCCCATTTCCATTCTGATAAGCCCAAACCAGAAAATAATGATGGTACTTCTGTTTACATAAATACTAAATACAAATTAAATTGCTGGCCTCTTGTTCATTTATTTTTTTTTGAATAGCAGGTTTAAGTTCTGTTTTTTTTTTATTGATAAATTGTTTTTTTCATTTTAAAACACAGTGGAAGGCAAATATGAAAAGGTAAGATTAACTTATTTTATTTACTGTTCGAATTTTAAAAATGTATACTCAGTAAACAAAGCAATTAGTTTATACATGTCTAGATCGGAGAAATAATTCGGTCATTTTAAGATAAAACATACATTGAAAAGTAAAAATGTGCTGCATTTGTATTTAAGCAGTTTTGAGTGCTCATTATATTTACGTTAATGAATAGATTTAAGGCTAAACTTATGTAACAGGCAATGGGGCTTCCTGTAATAATATGAACTTTTAATAACTTTGTAAATACCACTCAGGCCAAATTTTTCTATTTGTGTTTTTTTTTTGTTAGAAATTAGTTTTGAAATTTATTTCCATTGAATTTGGCAGTCAGTTTTTACAATCAAGAAAAAAATACATATATATAAAAAATGTTTACAAATTATTGTGATAAGAAACTATTGAAATTTTAGCCTTGTACAACGACCTATTTTACTGAATCAAATTATTGTAGAACCTTTCAAACTATCTATAGGTCACCGTTTTCTATCTAATTTTTATTAGAACTTGTTCAGAGTAGGAGCTTTGTTAATAGACCATCTACATTTATTACATTTACCATAAAATATATTAATGAAATATGTATAAACAGTCAATTCAGTCCAATGTCACAACAATGTGTCTGTTGTTAACGGCATCCGTCTATGTGTCCATTTAGGCACTACTTCTTTATCAACCATAGGTTATAACAAAATATAAGTTATTGAAAATAGTCGCTTTTTTTTACTCAAACTTTAAGGTTTCTTTTTACAGGTTCTCATCCATGGGTTATCATGAAATTTTCTCAAACCTTCAAGATCAACAAGATCAGAATACCAATGAGAATTTATATTCATTGAGGATGTTTTATAGTGTCCTTAGCAGAAGTGGAGACAATATTCAGAAAAGTAATTTAAAACGCGCTCTCAAATCTTTTCAAGGTTGGTTCAAGAACATTTCTAGGCAAAGAATGTGCCCACAGTATTGACAGTTTTTAAATATTTATGCCAAACATAAACAACCAATTCCTGTAAGAAGATACTTAAAATAGCATTTCACTTTATGCCTAGGTGGAAATGACTTTCATACCAAAGTTCCTTGCCATAATCCCATGAAACTGTATTGAAATATGTGATTGACAACGCCAATTTAGAAATATAATTTGTACAAAGCGGTTGAAGGGAAAATGTGTCCTTAATAAAGAACTGTTCATCGAGTTGATAAAAAACCTCTTACACTCCCAAACGACTTCAAAAATTCAAATGTTTCCTTTCGATGATATTCGAGCTATCACCATTGGTAAAAAAGGAAGACGCCAGTCCAAAAGGGCAGGTTTTTTAAAACGGCTAATCCAAAGAAATGGCTCCCACCACAGTCATCAATTGAAAGACTCGCTGAACTTATGCAGTTACAAATTTCGTATATGGAAACAGTTGGAAGTCATAGCAGTGTGCTACCCAACTTTGTTGAAAGTGGAGTTTTGAAAAGGAACTCATGTGGTGAAGTTGAGTATGACTTTGGGCCTGAAGCACACTTTGTGTCTCTCTGTGACCTCCCAAATATTAAACAGAAAGAAATCAAAACGTCAGCTTGATGACACACCACAACACGGTGCACGTAGAAAGAGACCACTTACATCAACCCCAAGGTCAAAATAAAAACATCTATAAAACAAATTGATTTTTTTTCAATTTGTCTGTATGCTTTACTCAAATGCAGTTATTTTTTTGTTTCCTGGTTTTTGGGATTCATTTTTTCATGACAAATTAAATTCTTCAAAAAAGGTTAAAAATGTAAGAATGTGAGTCACGGAAAATCATCTCGGTTTTACAAAAATGCTATTTAATATAGCATACTTTCAGTTCTTTGAATTATCTGGCAAGCTTATTTGTGTGGTGGTTTAAGCTGCTATTAATAACAAGCTTAATATTTATTTATGATGTACATGTATTTATTATAATTTCATGATTTTCACACAGGTTGCGAAAATAGTTTTATTGTGTTGATTTGAATTTTCAAAGAAGAATCAACCAGGTACTTGCAAACTCTTCAGACATAGACATTAATATTTGTTTTACTACATTTGTTTGGAATGCGGCATGCAGTACTACTGATTTATTGATTTGTTATATCAGTTTCCTTAACTGCATCTTTGTTTACTTATTCTAAACTGTAAAATACCTACAACTTTCTGTATTAAATCATGCATGTATTTTAAAACTGTAAAACTTAATGTAACACTATGACAATTAATGGCTTTGTTATTATATTTGTAATCAGTTGTTAAATCTATATAAAACATATTTCACAGAATCAACATTATTTTCATTCCTTAGACCTTATCTTATGTTGAGGTGAAATCAATCCACACTGACCACTGGTAAATGGCCATATTGTTTCTGATATAATGCACCATGGACAGTTTATAGTTCACGCCAGGGTTATAATAAGATATCCTGCAGAGCAGTAATTTAGATAAACAGTTACCTTCTACTAGGGAATTTCTGGCAAATGTGGGCCTATATTACAGAGTGTATATGCAAATATGTTTTGCAGTATTTTCCACCATATTTCTACTGCGCTACTAACGCAATGAGGGTAATTTTTGCATATTTTGACATCTTTTCTTTGCTAATTTACATGGTTGTAAGTGCTGTATCCAACGTGAAAATTATTTTCTTTTGTTCACTCGACAATATTTTTACTTTTTTAAAAAAATCAAAATTTTCATGAAAATTTACATGAATCTGGCATGCCGCTTTAAATTAAATGACTTAAAATGCTTTATCGTTTGTATTGGGATATCTATTAAAGATACAATTGTATATTATCAAAACGTTTCCTTTTTTATCTTGTCGTTTAAGCTACCAATACACTCTAGATCATTTGTGTGCGGTTAAAAAACGGACATTTTGCCTATAGTTAATCAATAAATATACATGTACTTTTTAATAAGTTGTTATAAGATGGAAATTTGGATATTGTCATAAACGCGCGACGAAAAATAGAGAATTTCTTCAATCTGAAGGTATAAATATTTCGTAAGTAATTTATTAGTTTTTCTACGTAAGTTGACGTTGAATCTCTAGTCCCAACTAGTACTCTTCAACCTCGATACGCTCCTGTCACACAATGAATTGCTTCGTATTATAAACAAGGCTATAAAGTTTACATTAGGTAATTGAGGCAATGCAACAACGTTAGTGACGTGCGTATTGTTGCAAAAGCAGGTAGCCATTTATATCAGTTATATGTAAGACTGTGGGTGGCTATATTAAATAACAGAACCGAAAATTAACATATCACTCAATTCCAATTTTCTGTACTATGCCGAGGTGACGAACTAATTGATAATTAACTACTCTTTCTACTTCCGGTTAAATATCTGAAGAAATGCTTAATGGTATTACAGAGGGAAGCCTAGATGCCTATTGTGGGTAATCCGGGAATAGCCATAATGGCTATTCCCGGATTAGCCTTGTCCATTAAAAACGACTTATTGAATTAGCAATAGTATTCTATTTTTTATTTATTTTAGTAATTATTTCTAAGATAAACAATATAAGATGAAAGCAAATTTCATCATTTATTCTTCATGGATCCATATATTTTGTCTATTTGAAAATTTCTTATTTCTCAGCAGTATTAATTATAATATTATTATTATTTTCTAAAAGACATGTACATGCAACAATTCCATTTGGTACGAATTCTGAAAAGAAAATTTCTCAAGAAATGCTATTCTCCCCATTAGGCATGCCGTTAATTACCAATGTAAAAATTCAAAACATTAACCTAAACTCATTAACATTGAAACGACGAAACCGTTGAGCAATCGCATCCATACCATTGCATCATCATCATTATTCTTCTTATTATTAATATTATAATTATTTTCAGTACTAATTTTTTTTTTTTTTTTTTTTTGCATTTAGTAAGAAAACTCACACTCAAGACCATAAATTTGTGCAAATTATGCTGAGGAATTCGGATGGTTTAGTTTTCGGCGTCGAATATGCAAATACTTAACTAAACGTCACATGTTATAATGTAAGAAAACCAAAATCCTAACCTAATGACAGAAAGTCATAGGTTTAAACTACTGCGATTTGAACGATATCCATAAAATTTTAGAAATAATTGTTTGACGTTGAAAATAAAATTTTGCAACCCAATCCTTTAAAAATGGCAAATGTTTATTTATTCATTAATTCAAGCAATTAATGTTCCTGCAAAGGATGAATGCAGATTTAATAACCAAATAGGCATATTCCCTAGATTTTGAACTATATTAACAGCAAAACCAAGAGCGTAGATCTAGTTCATGTAAACTCGAGTGTAATATAGACATAATGTTACATCTCTCGAAGACAGGAAAAATGATCAAAAAGTTAAAGAATTGTGATGACTACATGCAAGTCTATCAATAATCACATGTTTTCCCATTTTAAATCATTAACTGACTTTTCTTTTTCTGTCTCCCCCAATATTTTATTATTATTGTCATTTTATAAAAAATAAAGGGACTTAATGTCTTATAACTTAAAGGTACTCGACTGAAGAGACTTTTGACATGACAGTACTGGGAATAATTTTTAAAATCATTTTAACATTTTGATACAGTTATAGATAATTACTAATGTGCAAAATTACAGATAATTCAATCACTGTTTTTTTTTGAATTGATCTTTCTATTCCCAGGTGTTTTTTGTTTTTGTATGTATGTGTGTCTGTGTGTGTAGACTTAGGACCTCGGTCGAGCACCCTTAAACCATCATGTAAAATAATGTAAAAGGTAACCGTCCCTGTTTAAAACATTTTCTTACTGTTGTGACAGTTGCTTTTAAGAATATTTTATGTTAGATACCGATAGTTTGTTAATATTCTGCATTTCTGAAGAACTATGTATATGTTAGTGTTCATCCGTGCTGTTCTACAGAAATTAGAAACTTCGACGGGAGCGATAGCGACAGGAGAATGTTTCTAATTTCTGTAGAACAGCACGGATGAATACTAACATATTTAGTGTCAAACTTTATTTGGCCTCATTATCATTCACTTTATTACGTCACTATGCGGTTTTATGAAGTACTATGAAAAATAGAAGTCGACTTTGGACGTAATTCGATATAGTATCGACTTTTGTACTTCTATGAAAATTAACGCACATAATTTTCAAAAAATACAACGTTTTCATTGGATGACAAATAAAGTTGGACACTAATCTTTAATAAGGTATACATGTGTATTTAATTGATTATGTCATTTTTGTCACAAATATTAGGTCGTGTGCATAGATTAAATTTTAACTTTAATTTGTATTTAAAAAAACAGTGACGTCACCTGTCTATCGGTTAATCTGTATCAACAATTAGGTTGATTTAGGCATCACAATTTCTGCTGGTTCTTCCGAATTCTGTGTTCTGTTCTGGTGCCATTGTCTAAAACATAATGTTCATCAGCCTCTTCAAAGAAACATTGACAGCCAGAGAACTTGTGACAGGTTAGATTGTCGTTTGGCATGGCCACAGCAATTTGTAAATAACGTAAAATAAAACCAGAAGTAAAATGCTGAATTTACAAGGTTAACGTAGATCTATTACGTTATCACAACTTATAATGTCTACGAATGACATTGCTACAGTCATCAAATTTTAGCATTTGCCCGATGGCCCACGGCCAGTGAAAATTAGTTCGGGCCAGTGAAAATTAGTTTCGGGCTAGTGTAAATTTTAAGAAAATTTAGTTAAATAAATAGTAGAATAAATTCCAAACTGGACTTCAGCAAAGTTCAGGCCTCGGCTACTTTAAAAAAAAAAAACACACACACACAAAAAAATGAAGTCTTTTTGCCATGTTTGTTCAGAACCGCTCCATAATTTTTCTCCAATATTTTTCCGTGTTGGTTCAGAGCAGCTTCAGGAGCTCGGAGACTGGATCGAAAAGGAATTTGCAGAAGCGTGCTCGGTTTATATACCCAGTCTACTAAGCATGCGCGAACGAGATTGAATGACTTGTAGGAGGAGGAGCCAAATATACAGGTCATTGCAAAAATGCTGTGACGTATAGCGTAAAAATAAAGAGTTTAAACTCGAGCGCTTAAACTGAATATTATTCATGTTATTTAATGGAGAACCATAAACAAAGTACTCTGGTTGTGTATTGTTTTGGGTTTGGTTCTTTACACGTTTGTTTGTATTGTCGTCCGCACTATCGTTCAAATCTGATATCGACGCACTAGTTAGACCGGATATAGAATGGTCAGTATGTTCATCCGTGCGTTCAACACATATTTCAAATAATGGTGAAATTTGTTTTCGCTTTTTCTTCTTATTTTGCTTCTTATTTTGATTTTTCGTTTCCACAGACATGAAGAAAATGTATTAATATACCTTTTTATCCAAAATTTATTTTAATTTACACTTAATTCAATCTATTTGTAAGATCCTAAAACCCATGCTCTCTCCATTGATCACGTGACATAAGTCGTGGCCACGAGATACTATGTCGTCGCCACGAGTTACTAACTCGTGGCCACGAGATAGCTCAGTCGTGCCCACGAGATACTATGTCGTGGTCACGAGTTTCTCAGTCGTGGCCACAAGATAGCTAAGTCGTGGCCTCTAGATACTATCTCGTGGCCACGAGTTACTGAGTCGTAGGAACGAGATAGCTAAGTCGTGGCCACGAGATAATAAACCAATCAGAATACACTATATTATATATTATGAATTTTTTAAACTTTACAACTTACTTTTACATGCAACATTAATCTTTGAAAATACTGAAGATATTCAACTTGTCTCTAGGATCATATTTGACAGTCGCCTTCCAAGGCTCATCAGACATTAATTTTGGCTCTTTGTTGGGACAATTTTGTGATTGAATTAGTCAGTTTGTACGTACTACGGTCTGCTAATCTTGTTTATATAATAACATGAGAAGAAATAAGTCCTGGTTTATTTTATTTGGAAAGGACATTGCCCATGGACAGTAGATAGCCTATAAAGTAAAATCCTTGTCTGATGAATAATTTTTAAGGGATAAGCCATGGTTTATATAACCCAAAAAGGGCATTGAACCTGATCAGTAGATGAAATGGTATAATTTCGAGGTCACTGAATCAAAAATCAGGGTCACAGTGACGCTAAGTGTAAAATTATTAACAAGTTGTATAAATGGCACTTTTACAGGCTGGTGAAATAGGGTCATCCTTGTACTACAGCACATGTCTAGTTAATTACGGAAATTCATATGTATACATGTAAATGGTGTAATCTGATTGGTTATTTATCTCGTTGCCACGACTTAGCTATCTCTTGGCCACGACTTAGTAACTCGTGGCCACGACATAGTATCTTGTGGCCACGACTTAGCTATCTCGTGGCAACGACTAAGTAACTCGTGGCCACGACATAGCTATCTCATGGCCACGACTTAGCTATCCCGTGGCCACAACTTAGTAACTCGTGGCCACGACATAGTATCTCGTGGTTACTAAGTCGTGGCCACGAGATAGCTAAGTCGTGGCCATGAGATACTTATATTTTTTCACTCGAAATACCTCGGTTAGTTACGTAGTTCTTATTAAAAGCCTTTATTGGTGTATAAGATGTTTTAAACTATAATAGATGTTTAATTTCACTTTATTTTATTACAGTTGTTTAAAGATGCATGCGTTCAGTTGAGCTTAACTATTACATGTAAATCAATCTTGAGGAAAATGTTCAAAAATTTCAAGAAAAGTTATCAATAATCCCAATTCAAGAAATAATATCATAAAGTCATATGCAAATAATCACTGATTTTTCAGTATTTATCAGGTACACTTGAACAAATGTACGACTACGCATCTAGTATTGGTAGTTTTGTGCATGTTTTGATCTATTGTATCGTAAATTTTCTTCAAAGTTTTTATATGCCGTTTGCAATGTGTAAATTATGTTTTTGTCTACGTGACAGTATTTTACTGATTATATATTATTACTTTTAAAAACATAAAGTTAAACAAAGTCATAGTTGTTCTTTTTTATACCAAACATTAAAAATAAACTGCGTTTTACTTAAGCGTTTATTTAGATACACTTGTGAGGTATATTCCATTGTTATTATACTAGCGGGTTCTCAGATTTAATGATACCACGAGTTCTAAAATATCACGGGTTCTGTGATGTAACAGATTCAATGATACCATTGGTTCTATGATACCAAGGGCTCAATGATAAAACGGGTTGTATGGTATAACAGGTTCAATAAATGAATTTATGATACCACGATTAATATATAAATAACACATGGGTTTGTGGGTAACAGTAAAAATATCATCCCGAGGAAAATACTGTTACCCGAGCCGTAGCCGAGGGTAACAGTATTTATACGAGGGATGATATACACCCCGAACAAATATTGTGATGATCTAAATTTGGCAACTAAATCTTACTGTAACAAAAATAAGCCAAGAGAAGCATTGAATAACTAAACTGTCCTTACCTTGCAAGTTTTAAGTGCACTGTAGGCCTACTTGAGAAGCTGTTTTTCTTTTATTCTTTAAGCAAGTGATGATATCTACCAGTCATAAACATAAAATAAGCTGTGTTTTATTCAGAAAGAAAAACACTAACCCATTTATAAGGTTATGATCTGTGAAATCTGATCCTTCTGCATCCAGAAAATTCTTCGCATGGTTTTTGTCAAAGTGCATTTAGAAAATAAGGATGATATCCTACAGATGTATGTCCACAAACTCTATCTGTAACGTTTCACTGGTTAAAATTGTTAAATCATTCCCTGCGGTCTGGAGACCGCAGGGTATTGGTACGCGTTTAACTTTTGAGGCATGGAGGAGCACGTGACCTGTTTTCGGTACATGTAGGAGCACGTGATCTGTTAACCGTATATGATTGGTTAATTGACCTTTTCGAAAACCCAGCTAAATACCGTTTGCCGATACTTTACGGATTTACCTGTAGGAAATTAGTCCGAATTATACATAATTGAGAACAAAAAACTATTACGAGATATTACTAATTTTTTATAATTATTTTACCGTTTAAGGTGGACAAACTTGAAAGATGTGTTTGAAAATTATCAATGTTTCTTTAATATCTATCTCAAATTTTAAAAACAATAAATTGTTTAAGCCTCAGTCTCACTTACTCCCGGCAGAGCCCAGGATCATCCCGGTAAGTTACCGGGATGATCCGGGACTATCCGGGGTGAAATTATTGTTGCGGTCACACTTACCCCGGCAGCACTACGGTAGTTTTTAACTAACCACCCAGGATGCGCACCGGATCATCCAGGCAGAGCACAGGTGCAGCTACGGTTCATGCCGGTGCTTCCCCGGTCGTTCCCGGATGACGCCGGAAGAGCCCCGGTTGACCCAGGCAGAGCCCCGGTCGATCCAGGCAGAGCCCCGACAGAGCCCAGGACGATCCAGGCAGAGCCCCGGTAGAACCCCGGTGGATTGAAAACGCCCGAAAGTTATATCATTGATACATAATTTATGTTTAATATAATATCTGTTGTTCCAGAATAGTAATTCATGATGATTTTCTGAAAAATCCTGATGCCATACTGGATAGAAGGGAAATTTCAACCGTAGCTCTACCTTTATCATCCGGGGCTCTGCCTGTAGTTGCCAGGGCTCTGCCGGCATTTACCGGGGCTCTACCGTAGCTCTACCGTAGCTCTACCGGCTATATCATATCCCGGATCATCCCCGGTTTGTGCCGGCAGAGCTACGGTGCTTCCCCGGTATAACCCCGGTCGTTCCCGGCAGAGCTAAGGATGAAGCCGGCAAAGCTATACCTTCCCGGATCATCCCGGACCACCCCGGTGATATTAAATATTTTATTCCATCCGGGATCGAATGCCGGATGTTCCCGGATCATCCCGGATCATCCAGGACGTTGCCGGCAGAGTTACGGATGTACTCCGTTTGTTCCCGGTCGTACCCCGGTCGTTCCTGGATCACCCCGGACGTCTACCGGGGCTCTGCCGGGGCTCTGCCGGGATGTAAGTGAGACTGTAGCTTTATACTGAAAATCTACAAAATTAAAATATTCGTAGTGGCATCTGCCATAATAAATAGAGACATTTTCTGCGTAAACTTGTGTGTTTACTTTATTTATTTTTTTTTTTTGCTCGGAATTATTCATAAAATGGGAGGCCTATTTAATCATTTTCTTAAAAAGAAATAATTGTTATATGTTCGACCTTTTCCGGTCTTCAACGGTCACCAGTTTCTAAAGACCTTTCTCTTTATTGATCGATTATTGTCAACTATATTCCTGATTACACCCCCCCCCCCAAATAGTTAAATGAAATATCTTTATATCATTCAAATGTTCACCGCAGGAAACCATTTTACTTGTTCAGATTTAGATAAGTATATTATTTCCGTGATTGGCTAAATAAAGGGAGACAATCAATCATGAAAATCGTCAAACTCCTCAAAGTTTTTACCTCCCTTTACAGATTGTACTGTCTAGGGGAGATCACTGCGTATGAGATTGGGAAATCGTATGCATTAGTTGCTTCCCTTTATTTGTCTCGTAATATATACGACATGAAGTTCATATTTTTTTATATTTTAAATCGAGACCATAAAGAAAAATAACTGAAGCAGTCAATCTCTGTTATAGCCATGCATCAAATCTTCACATTTATGTTACAGTTTAAGATTAGATGAAGCAACGTTGGTGTTATTTCAAAATAGCATTAGCTTCCAAAACCTCATTGTAAATAAAATATGCATATCCGATTTATTTCAATTTTTAACATCAGTAAAGAATATACATGTATGTCATTTTCAGCGGCAATAAGTATGTTATCAGCAATGACGTTGCATGATTGCTTTTCGCCCTCGCTTTATTCTGATTTTTTACAATTTACTATTTTTTTTTATTTTTTTTTTATTAGTATCCTGGCTTAAGAAATACTATGTACAGTAGATAGACTACAATAGATTTGATTATCATACAATCATTGTCATAGGTCAATTCGAAATACCGAATTCAAAAATGAACTAATCAGATGCTACAGTTCTTGAAAACATCCTGGCTATTATTCATAGTTTTGAGAAGATGGGTGCGACTGGCGTTCTAATCCAAAGTTTGACGGAAACTGCCCAGACTTTGCGCTTGATGAGTAACTTCTCGGCAATCTTTGTTTAATTCCGGTAAAACATGATAATAATAAACAATCACAGAATCACCGTACAACGAATTTCTGGGAATTACGAGGAGGGTGGGGATAAATATAAATATATACATGTTTATATATTGACAACCGCAATACCACAAAAAATAACAACTTCCACTTTATGTACCATTCACTTCCATCGAGCTAATATACGAAACTTTCAAAAACAAACACACATACATTAGATGGACATGGACACAATGCACGTCTGCCAAGACCCTTTGATTGTTGATGTTTAGGAAATAGATATCAATTCTGAGTGCATTGTTGTAGAATAATGCACGGTTTGAGTTCAAATGCGTAGTAATATAATCACGAAGGCCGATAGGCCTGAGTGATTAATTACAAAGCATTTGAACGAAAAACGTGCATTATTATACAATAATGCACGAAGAATTAATATCTATTTCCATTCTAACAAGTCAAAAAAAAAATATAATTATTATTAAAAAGTTGGACTCTATGTTTGGTGGTTAAATTTGTTTCCGCCTTAGAGTTTCCCATAGAAACGTTCATTGAAGACTGTTCCAATGGGTTGAAAAAAACTGTCGATAAATCTACCGTGTGTAGAAACATTTTGAGAATAACACATTTTGAAAACGTTGGTAAAACTTTATTTGTTTATTTTATTTCACTCTGTAATTTTTCAAGCGAAATACAATTTTTTAAAAGTGAAATAAATGTAAAACTTAACTTGTTTGCGACATTAAAATAGCGTACTTGATTTGATTGTTTTGCACGTGCTGTTTGGCGCTATATTTGTGACGTCACGTAAACAACACTTTAAACGTCTGTACAGCGTTAACGACTGAATTAAAGATATTGGTGTTCGAATTCATTTTCTTAGTTAGACCATTTTCTTTCATTCTAGATAGCTTTCACAACAAAATTCGACAAAAAATGTTTTTATTTATCAGATTTTTTAAACAAAATGGCGCCCTCAATGTGAAAATACACAGGGAGGTAATAAGAACGGCGAGTGCATTGTTGTAGAATAATGCACGCTTCGGGCCTTCTTTGTTTATATAGAAAAAAATCCGATAGTGTTAGAATTTAACTTTTACACGTTAATTTCAAAACATAATACTCAATACCAAACAATAAATAAAACATACACAGTAATGTATTATCAAACAAGTCAACATTTTGTTAGAACTAAATAAAATATTCTAAACAAACCCTTACAAACATTTCATTTGCGAATTTACAAATGTTAACACAAAACCTCATTCTTTCTTCGTTTAGTCTTACAAAAAAAAGTACTTTTGTTTCCTGCAATATTCAAAATGCATTCAGCCAAAAATACAAAATCTGAATTAGTCATCAGCATTTCTAAATTCCCGAAAAGCGGCTGCCAACTTCCACGACGGAGCCAATTATATTGTACTATTGTTCCAAGTTGGATATTGTTCGTTGATTATTCCTTGCAGAAAAAAAGGTATATGTTTTAAAAGTAGCAAAATGAAAACAAAGTTGTATATTCACTTCCATACAAAAAAGTCTCTATAACTTATTGCCAAAATGCAAACGAAGCAAAGATTGGCTCATATTTTATGGGCAATAACCAACATATTAGAATACATTAAGTGTATAAAATAAGCTTTTTAAAAGGTATTTTTTTAGGCTTAATGGGCCTTTAAGTGACTCTAACTTAAGGATATAATTCTTATCTTAAAGGAACGAACACATAATTATGAGCTGTATCCTGACAAAACCAACATAGTGGGTTTGCGACCAGCATGGATCCAGACCAGCATGCGCATCCGCGCAGTCTGATCAGGATCCATACTGTTGTCTATCAGTTTCTCTACTTGTAATAGGGTTTGTAAGCGAACAGCATGGATCCTGATCATGCTAGATTAAATTTAAGTTGAGATAATTTGAAAATTTATATGCTACCTTCTTGGAAGTTTTTATCCGAAAGAGACCGCTACCATGTCACTCAGCTTCTTATAAAGGTGTGTAACGGTTCAGAACTGTTCACTTTTTGGGGAGAAGATGTGTAAGTTGCCGGATAGCTCAGTCGGTAGAGTCGCGGTACGGTATTCCGAGGGTCCCGGGTTCGAGTCCCGGTCAGACTGCACATTTTTCTAACCCTGTCACAGTTGGCGCCCAGCGGGGGACCGTGATTGAATATAGATGAGGGTTTAATTCCCATTGCTCTGTGTGTATATTAATTCAATCTGATTAAAATCAGCTGTAAATAACGCTCCGCATTTAGATCTGACCATCACCAAATACGAAGACACTTCTCGAGACTTTTCAAACAGCCAATCATCGACGAGCTTTCATAATTTAAAAGCGATTCTGTTTCTATTTTTAAACGCTGGAAAACCGATATCGTGAAGGTAATCATCACGAGTTCAAGATATTACGCTGGAACTAACATGGCTCAGTCGATGAACATAATTATCTATTGTTAGTAAGATTGATATTGAACGACTGACACTGTTATGTGTTCCATAGTTTAATAATAGTAAACATAAAGTGATTGAAACTATCACCAATACACATGTAAAAGTTCATTCAAAGTTTGTGTGCTATGATATTTTTATTGTAAGCCTGACAAATCCTCAGGTGGTGACTGGATTTTTTAACTCCGGACCTCTCCACTCAACCACGTCGCTGTTTAAGATTAAACCAAACAGCAAGGCTGTTGAAAATGACCTACACCTGTAATAATTACACTTTCAACAACAGAATTCACACTTTGTAATGCCTATTTGTAACGGACGATTTAATTGGATGGCTAAAATAAGCAAACTCTGAATGAAGGCGAAACAAATGAGGTGGATATCAGATCTACATGTTAGAAATAAGTAGATCTTAACTTTAGTCAGAATGATATAAATTATATTAGATCTAGAAACAGATTTAACTGAACATAACGCATGTGGACCCGGTAAGTTCTGTATTTACTAATTGAATATGCAACACTTATATCGATAATAGATAGTAAGATAAACATTTTTTCTTATATGACATAGATCTACTCATCCGGTCATTTTTTGAAAAAAATAAACGAATAGTCACATAGTCATGCTCACGTGCCGTAAGTGTCATGGGTTTAATATAAAAAAACATCTTACCTAGAGCAGCACCAGTGTTAAGCAACTGACCAAATACACAACTTTCTGGGGATCTGGTTCCCGTATCGCTGATGTATGGGAAGCCGGGTTCAACATGATCAATTCCTACAGCTATAGAGTATCTGAAAAATATTTTTAAAAAATTGATTCATAATTTAAAAGGTCGATCGCAAACCTATAGAAGATTTATGGGACCTGATTAGATTTAGTTTTATAGTTGGTGTTTACATCTTATATTACAGTATGATAACTTTAAGTTTGAGTCAAAATATATCCTTTGATGTAAACCTTCATATATATATCAGTGAAAAAATTGAAACTAGCCTCTATGATCTAGATTCTATTCCACAATTCAGCACAAGTTAAGCTAATCTAGATTTTATAGACAGCAGTTTTAAATGCCTGTGTAAATTCAGCCCTTTAAAGTTCAGGCAGAATCTAGATCTATAGAACTTCTTACAAACATAATACAAGTCAACTTAAAAGTTCTTACGTGATAATGAAAGACACGGGTAGATATACTGCTATGATGATGGGTAGCCAGTGATGCCTAGTTTCTAACATAACTTCCGGCACTTCCGTCGTCACGTGATCATTAATTAGTATGTCTGTAGAAACGAAAATAAAAATGAATTAGTAAGCTAAATGAAACTTTCCTTTTTGTCCGATAATTTTATTTTTGACTGTTTTGCTTTGCCATAAGCAAAGGTTATGTTTTACAGTACTAGCTATATGACGTCATTCCTGATGACGTTATTCCTTTTTAATAGAACTTTCATACTACGGTAATGGTCTATAGGACTTCAGAGCGTGTTCTATTTTGATAGTCTGTCTACTTACTACAAATACATATGATGCGACATGTACATTTGAGTACTGTAGCCTTAGATCTAAGCTTATCAAAACTTTACTTTTTTTAGTACAACAGCAAGCAGATCTAAAATAAGACGCTTTTGTTTGTTTGTTTGTTTCATTTTACGCCTTTTCCCAACAGTATTTCAGTCATATAGGCGGGTAGTTTCCTAACCATCGTTCCTGGAGAGTTACACCAGTACTAGACTACCTTCCTCCGCGCTAAACTACCAAAGCATCTCCCGGGGATCGAACCCACGCCAGAGAGGTAACTGGATTAGAAGTCATCGACTCTAACCCCTCGACCACGGAGGCGGTAAAAATAAGACGCAGATGAATTTAATGAATATCTTTGTTTTGTTTCCTTGCAGTAAGAACATGATTACGTCATATTTATATGTCGATATAATAGAGAAAATAAGAATCCCTAAAAGAAAGCCCAAAACGGTAAAATTGAAAATGTCGCAGAATCGGTTTGATTGAGCCTGTTCATGGACGGTACTATCAAGTGCAAACAACCGTCCACACCCCCCAGCACTGACTTAAGCAGATATATAAAATTTTGAATTTAGAAACATCCGCAGATATGTTCATACGGCGATTATCAGAGGACGATAAATAAACAAATTCGTTACACCACTTCTTCTAATGTTACTACAAAATGACATGAAATTGAAAGCAGCCTAGAATCTAGATCTACCGGCTAAAATCGTCGACAGATCTTTATACGGATCTTAAACAATGTCATGGAACCTTTATAGATCTAAAGTCTCTATCTCACATATTTGTTTTAAACTTAACCAATACCCATGTACCGCTCCTCTTCCCCTTCCACTCCCCACACCCCTCACTACCACCTTTATCAGAGACATGCTTAAGTATATCAATTGCATACTTGTAAAAGTTAGGACATGTGCTGTTATAAGGTTCATTATACATATAAAAACATGATTTCTCATATCTCTTAAGATAATGAATCTTTGTGTAATACTATGTAAGAAACCTATCCTAATATACAAGAAACCAACTTGACATTAAATATAGCATGTGGGTCAAACCGATATAGGTCGTAGCATTTATTTGTGTACTCAAATACATAATCTAATTTTGATTATAGATAAAGCTGCGGTCTCACTTACTCCCGGCAGAGCCCAGGACCATCCCGGTAAGTTACTGTGGTGATCCGGGACGATCCGGGGTGAAATTATTGTTGCGGTCACACTTAACCCGGCAGCACTACGGAAGTTCCCAACTAACCACCCAGGATGCGCCCCAGATCATTCAGGCAGAGCCCAGGTGAAGCTACGGTTCATGCCGATCTTCCCCGGTCGTTCCCGGATGACGCCGGAAGAGCCCCGGTTGACCAAGGCAGAGCCCCGGTCGATCCAGACAGAGCCCCGGCAGAGCCCATGACGATCCAGGCAGAGCCTCGGTAGAACCCCGGTGGATTGAAAAATCCCGAAAATGATAACATTGATATATAATTTTATTTAATATAATATCTATTGTTCCAGAATAGTAATTCATGATGATTTTCTGAAAAATCCTTATGACATACTGGATAAGGGTTTTAGTACAAACAAGTGCAATCATTGCAAATTGTCGTTATTCTTTTGAAATGATCCGGGCTTTGCCGGGGCTCTACCGGGATCAACCGTAGCTCTACCTTTATCCTCCGGGGCTCTGACTGTAGTTACCGGGGCTCTGCCGGCATATACCGGGGCTCTACCGTAGCTCTACCGGCTATATCATAACCCGGATCATCCCCGGTTTGTGCCGGCAGAGCTACGGTGCTTCCCCAGTATAACCCCGGTCAATCCCGGCAGAGCTAAGGATGAAGCCGGCAAAGCTATACCTTCCCGGATCATCCCGGACAACCCCGGTGATATTAAATATTTTATTCCATCTGGGGTCGAATGCCGGATGTTCCCGGATCATCCCGGACGTTGCCGGCAGAGTTACGGATGTACTCCGGTTGTTCCCGGTCGTACCCCGGTCGTTCACGGATCACCCCTGACGTCTACCGGGGCTCTGCCGGGATGTAAGTGAGAAAAAATTATCAGTTAAAAATACTTTTAACTTATTTCCTGCCACTTTTAACAACAGTCAATTTATCTGATACATGGTAACATCTACTACTTGATTAAAACGCGAGGTATCATATAATTATGATTCATCATCACTTATTTCTAATATTTCAAATAGGCACCAATTTATTAAAGTCTTACTTACAGAGGGATCTAAGATATACATCAATAATGTTAAAAGAAATAAAATGTTGACTCTTCTGGAGTTTAAACCCACACCCCTCAGTTTTAATGCAGTTGACAGTAATTCTAACCTATTTAAAACGGTAATGCAATTGGGGGGGGTCATACCTTTATGCTCACCTAAAAACTGGCATTTTATAATACAGCACGTTTGCAACGATAATCGTGACGTGACGTTCATGAATATAATCTATACAAGGCTGCAGTCGATTTATGATATAATTTCTTTTTTTCTTATAAAGGAAGTTTGCAGCGTTATACAATAAATCTTGGCAGGTTATATGACCGTATATAAACGGTAAATTGCAATACAACAGTTTATACAGGGCCGTATAGCATGCCAAAAAAAATTTAACTTACAATACGGGCGACTTTAAAACTATCGCATGAGTGTCAATAAAAAGTCAAATCATTTGATGTGTAAGATTTAAATTGCGTGATTTATTGTAGCCTTTATCGTTGATCATGTTATAGCACGATATATAAAACTATAATGTACACGGAAGTACATGATATTCTATTTCAGAATTTTGTATCTACATGTTTATTATAATTAATTCATCGCTGAATTAGACTGTCTCTACTGAAAAAAAACTAATCTTTTCCTCCTATTTTGATAACTTTTGCTAACTATACAATTAGATTAACAACACCACTATCCCCAATTTAATCTAGAATTATTAAAAGTAAATTTCAATAGAAATTGAAGTGCCCTTTATTGATATAGTTGACTGAAAAAATATACAAGCCGCGTCACGACAAAACCAACATAATGGGTTTGCGACCAGCATGAATCCAGACCAGCCTGCGCGTCCGCGCAGTCTGATCAGGATCCATGCTGTTCGCTTTCAGTTTCCTTACTTGTTATAGGGTCTGTAAGCGAACAGCCTGATGGATCCTCAATTATTACATCAATTATTACATGTTCTATTATTATTTCTATTGTTTACTTCTTATACAACACATATGCTCCGTTATATGACACGGTGACAATAATTGTATTGTAATTTGTATTATTTTCTAACATAACGTAACATGAACATGCGTTAACGCGTCGGACTAGGAATCTAAGGACTGCTGGCCGCGTGGGTTCAAATCTTGTCAATGACAAGCCGTAGTTTCCCTGAGCAAGACACTTATCACTCACTGCTGAGTACTGGTTGGTTCCAGGTGTTTCAATAAGCTTACAGCTTCCAACACAATCGAACTAAAATAAAGTAGTATAAACTAAACTTACATAACATATAATGTTAGGCTTGGTTATAACTTTTGATACATTGTATATCGTTATTTATGTGCAATGTACTCTTTATAATATACATTAGAGGGCGTGACTTTATGCTCATTTTTTCAAATATGTTTTAATTACGAACATGATAAGAAACAAATATTTATATTATATATATTGACTTTCATGTTACTACAAGTGAAGTTTGTTTTCTGTGTTACAGCTTGTAATTTACTCATAATTCCCGTAGGTAATTGTTTATACTAAGTATCAAGAT
The DNA here is from genome assembly GCF_026571515.1 of Ruditapes philippinarum. Taxonomy (NCBI): domain Eukaryota; kingdom Metazoa; phylum Mollusca; class Bivalvia; order Venerida; family Veneridae; genus Ruditapes; species Ruditapes philippinarum. The sequence goes on along the minus strand of NW_026866255.1, from coordinate 17,077 downwards.
GGAATTGTTACAATACCACTACCTAAACGAAAGCAGAACAAAATTTACCTATTGTAAATAAATACACCCCCTCCGGTAAATCATCAATTAAATCAAGTCGATAATTTCGGATTTTTATAATAATTTTGATTTCTTTATTTGTCCGTTTCTCTTGGAATTTATCTACATTTAATGATTTATAGGTTAATATTTATATTCAATTTATATATTTCTTAAATATGAGGAAAACATAAAAAAATGAACATACCGTTAAATAATTCCAAAAACATCCAGTAAGATATTAATAATAGGTTTTATATAACAACGTTAGAATTTATTAGGCAGGTAGTATAATAAAGATGCACAACTTTGACACTTGACACATAACTTTTATAACCAATTTTAAAAATCAATAGATATATTTAGTAAAGTACTTACATTTTCACCACTATAATGTTTATATATTTATATCCTCTTAGTATGTCGGAACAATCAAACACCGTCCTTCTAACGTTGACATTACTAATTGTACTGGCAAAAACTTCCGACCTAACGTTTTTTTTGTAATTTCAGCAAAAACAAGTTTTGCCCGTTTATTGATCCCCGTCAAATTTGGAGAGTAGGGTCGGAGAACCATCCCTACTGCCCCTTACAAAAACTCTTTACATATAATTTTATATACTTTAACATGACTGGTATAAAAGTGTTATTTAGAATTCGTAGAACGTTCATGGGGTTTCTGTTTTTATAACATAGAAGAGAAATAACAAACAAATTTATACAGAAATAATCCTAAAGCAAACATTTTCCAAAGACTTTCTAAAACATAAAGTAAAATAAAAGTTTATCAAAATACTTCATTTTGAAAAAGATAACCATTTTTTTGTTTCAACTTATCCTCTTGAGAGTTGCTTCCCTTTGACCTAATATTTTTTAGAACAAAAAATATTTTCAGCAAAATTAAAGTAGTATTCTTTGTTTTTTCAATGTCACAAAAATGTTTGAAACATAATTTATGTTAAAAGAAAGTTGTTACATTTACCAATCCAAATATTTACCTACTGTTTTTTTTCTTCTTAAAATAAATAAAAAATCTCATACAACAATTAACTGAGTCTTTACAAAAGACTGAGATGGTCTCAAATAAATCTCAAATAATCTGCTATCAGGTTCAATAGGAATGAAACGTGTAATCTTTTTAGTTTTAACACATTTTGTTTTCCTACTATTAAAAACAAATGAAAAGTGTGTATTTCAAAATTGGTGATGTCACTTTGACCACAGAATTATATCACATAAAAAAAACTTTACTAAAGAAAAAATACCATGATTTACTTTCCTCAAGTAAATGTAAAAACTATCATGCAATATTTACCTGAAAATTTATAAGATATTGAGTAGGTCAAAAGAAATTTTAACTCTTTTGCAACTATGTGCATTAAGAATAGAACATTAAGAAAAGAATAGAACTGACATATAAATCAATGTACTTAGCTATAACTTTAACAATTTTTTTTTTTTTTATGATGAGCAACAATTGGTCAATGTGTTTTTGTAAAATCATGACAGTCACTTTTAACTTGAATGTCTCTTTGATTTACAAGGAGTACAATCTATTCAAGAAAACTTAAATATTTAATTGTAAAGAGCAAAAATGTACTGTGTGATAGTCATTTAAACTAATCATTACTGTATAAACATAATACACAAAACAAAGCAACAATTTGCTTAAAACTATGATATTCTACTGAAGGGAGCAAGGATCATGGTGGGAGAGAGGGGGAATTGAGGGGGGGGGAAAAGAGGGAAAAATAGGGAAAATATCAAATAAAAGGTTATTGGTGTAAAACTACTTTGGCTTTCGTCTCTGCTGTTTAGTAAAAAACATATCTTTAAACAGTGTTTTGGGTTTGGTGGAAGGCTCCATACAATGCAATATTACCAAATGTCCAGTCTAAATACATATGAGATGGCTAAGCAAAAGAAAATTAATGTTCTGAATTATATTGAAAGACTAAATTATCATACTTCTCCCATGTCTTTTCAAAAAAACTCATACTTTGAAGTTTGTTTTGCAGTATATTTTTCAATCTTATAGTTGACTACTATTTGATTCTTAAAATTTTCTAGGTTAGGCCTTATTTTCTTAATCCTACTGTAATATATATGACTTTTTGCAATCAAAATTATTTTTGTTTAACACAATATCAAGTTTTGTACTGCCAAATAAGATATCTGTTGCCAGCCAATTATGGAAATCAATATTACATTTCTCTTTAACATAATTTTGAACTTGTAACCAGAATTGTTTTATTATTGGGCAATCACAAAACAGGTGGAACAAAGTTTCTGATTCATTTTGACAAAATGTACAGGTATCATCATCAATAATATTCATTTTTTTAAGTAAATAGTTTGTTGCAAGGATTCGATGGTTGATTCTAAATTGTAACCATATGATTTTTTGATCTTTTGTATATCTATGAACCATATCATATATTGAATTATTTTGAAAAAAAGAAAGGTCCGAAAAAGCCGTCAACTTATCTTTCCATTTTTTGTAAAGAGTTTGGATACTGGTTTATATTTTGCATTGCTTTATATATAGATCTACAACCTTTTTTATCTTTATTTAAAAGTATCAGGCTATGAGGAATGTGGATAATATAGTTGAACTTCTGGGGCAAATGTAAAATATTATTAACTTCTAGGTATTTTTTTAGGGCATTTACAATACCCCTATATTCTAAAAAAATTACTTCTAAAATTGTAGGTTGTAGTAAACTCATCATAAGAATAAAATTCACCATCTTGATTGAGGAGGTCTCCTAAAAAACAAGATTCCTCTTGAAATCCATCTTTGTAAATACACACTTGAGTTACCAACTTTAATTCCTGGATTTTTCCAGATATGAACTGAAAAACATTGTTTGCTGTTTTCAGGTTTTAAGTTTACAGAAAGGGTAAAATAACTGTATAAAACATCTTTCCAGAATGGATTGATATCTTCATGAAGTTTTGACTTAATAAAGTCTGTACCAAATTTAAATATTTGACTTATGAAGGGACATGTACCATCAATAAAACTACTAAATTTACTATTTGAGTTGATCAGTCTTCGTAGCCATGTCACCTTTAGACTATTAATAAATATTTTCAAATCTATCATTTTGAGTCCTCCATACTTGTAGTCCTGTGTCATAACCTTTCTTTTAACTTTGTCATGAGATTCATTCCATAGAAATTTAAAGAATAAGTTTTGAATTATATTGATTTTGACTAAAGAAGGATTTGGAATACTTAAAATCAGATGATTTAGTTTTGCTAGAGCAAGGGATTTAATTACTACAATTTTACCTATAGGGGAAAGGATTCTTTTTTGACCAATTTGCAAATAGCTTTTTAATTTCTTCAATTTTTAAATCATAGTTCAAGTCTACTATTTCTGAGAGATTATTAGAAAATTTGACCCCAAGAACAGTAAATACTTCATCATTCCATGCCAGATTATATTCTGGACAAATAATGGTATTACTATTTTTCCTTGATCCAATCCATATTGCCTTAGTTTTCTCTGTATTTATATTCAGGCCTGAAACACTAGCATAGAATTTTAATGTCAACATTATGTTCTGTAAAGACTTTTTTGTACCATCCAAAAACAAACTTGTGTCATCAGCATACTGTGATATTTTATATTCTTTACCCTGAATTAGTATACCTTTAATATTTTTGTTATTCCTAATTAGAATTGAAAGTATCTCAGCACATAAAATGAACAGTAAGGGTGACAGAGCATCGCCTTGACGGCATCCTCTATGAAGAAAGAACCAATCAGACATGTGTCCGTTCACAATGACACACGATTCTATATTTGTATAAAACAATTTTATCCATTTACGTATAGATGGACCAAAGTTAAAGAACTCTAAGACTTGGTGCATGAAATCCCATGACACAGTGTCGAAAGCAGCAGCAAAGTCAATAAGGAGAAGTAAACCAGGGATATTATTCTTCTCCGTATAAAATAAAATGTCATATAACATTCTAATATTAGATGCCATTAATCGGCCAGGTAAAAATCCTGTTTGGTCTTCATTAATAACATTTGCTAAAATATTTTTTAAACGAAATGCAACTGAGGCAAAAGCGATTTTATATGCCACATTCAAAAGTGAAATAGGCCTCCAATTTTTCAAATAAAGTTTATCTTTATTTCCCTTAGGTATGCAAGTTATGACCCCTTGTTTTTGTGTAACTGATAATTCTCCTTTTGCATAGGCATAATTTATAGATCTTACCAAGAAAACCCCTATGTCTTTCCAAAAAAACTTAAAGAATTCTACTGTAAAGCCGTCATTTCCAGGGCTTGTATTATTTGACATTCTCTTTAGAGAGTTTAACATTTCATTGTATGTCAGAGTTCCCTCAATGGACTGCTTGATTGTTTCTGAGAGTTTTGTATATCAAAATGATCCAAAGTATTATTTAGAGATATAGTTTCTGTCTCTTTTAACTTATACAAGTTTTCGTAGTGATGTTTTGTCTCTAAAAGAATTTCATTTTGTGATTTTAAATGTTGACCTTTATCTGAAATAAGTGAGTTCATAAGTTTAGAAACATAGTTTCTGTTTTCTAGATTACAGAAATACCGTGTGGGCTTTTCTCCTTCATGTAGCCATTTTGCTTTAGATCTAATAAAAATACCATTCATTTTTTTCTTTCTTAATTCTGAGAGTTCTCTTTTTTTATTTTCTAGATGTTGGAAATTCATGTTTGTATCTTTTTCAATCTTTTCAATTTCTTTCAAAATGTTTTCTTCCTTATTTGCCTCTAGTTTTTTCTTACTTGAAGCATGGCTTATTGTTACACCTCTAATGTTTAATAAGAGAGTTTCAAAAAATAACTGATCATTTATATTGAAAAGCAAGTCTTGTGATGGAATATTATCTACCTCATGTATATTGTCTGGTTGGTCAGCTATATACTGTAACTTTGTATCATTGATAGTCTTTTTTACCTTATCTATATAAACTTCATCCCTAAGTAAACAATTATTAAACTTCCAATATGCCAAACCTTTTTTAAATTTACCAAATTCTAAAGATATGAATATACGAGAATGATCAGTATGATATCCAGGTAAAATAACAGTACTATCAATATCAGTATACAAATTGTTCGAAATAAGAAATAAATCTAGGCGTGCCTTTTTGATAGGATTTTTCCTAAACCATGTATATTCTCTTTTTTCAATATTATTCTCTCGCCAGCAATCCATCAAGTTATACTCTGACATTAAATTAATGACCTTGTCTCTGGCATTCGGATTATTTAAGTGTAGATAATTATAACTATCTTTGTCTGGATCAAGTACTAAGTTAAAATCCCCTGCCAAAATAAATAAAGAGTCCTCAAATTTGGACATTTTTTCAAAAACCTTTTCATAAAAATTTGGATTGTCTCTATTTGGTCCATAAATGTTTACAAGTGTAATATCTTTCTCACATATATTGCAATTCAAGATCAAAAGGTTACCATCATCATCCTTTTCCATGTTCTTTACTTTGCACTCAAAATTGTTATTTATAAAAATTGCAACCCCACGTGACTGGCTACTAAAATTAGAAAAATATGTATCATAGCCCCAAATAGAGCGTATGTACTTTTCATCTTTAGTAATAAAATGAGTATCTTGTAAGAAACATATCGAATATTTTTTACTCTTCAAAAAATTTATAACATCTCTTCGCTTGCTTCTGTCACCCAAACCCTGCGCATTCATGGAGACTATAGAAACTTTACTAGTCATAATTAAATATCAAAGTACCAGATTGACTTGAAAGACATGTGAAGATTAAACAAAATCTCGAAAAAGATTGGTTATATAAAAAGTTTCTAGAATTATATTGGTGCACATTTATCATTAAGGAGCAAATTTCACCATGCATTGTAGGGAAGCCATCCACCAGAACTTTGCCGAGACTGTTCATTAAGCTTGGATTAAACATATATGGTTGAAAGGAGCTTGGGAATTTGTTTAGGTGAGATCTGCACTTTACTTTATTGCAGTTCTGTTAAACAAAAAACACAGGCATTTACATGTACATAAAGATACCAAATGGAAAGGCGAAAAATAAAAAAAAAACCTATTTTATCGAAGATATTGTATTAAAAAATATATATATATTTATATATGTGATAATCCCTGGAAGTAAAGTATACAATGTATAAAATGTTCTAGATTTTTAAAATAAATTAAATAAACTTTTCCATTATTTATATTAAAGAAAATCATACTGTTTGTCCTGTGCCTCCATTTTTTGGTAACTTTTGGAAATTCTATACAAAATGTTACTTTTTGGAAGTTCTGCACAAATGTTCTTTTCTTTGTTTCTGAAAAGTAAATTAACCAGACCACAAAGAACCGGGTTCAGAAAAAATAAAACTAAATAAAGAGTATTTGATTACCAAGCTATATACTGTAAATGGTTAGTCAAACACTACTTTTCCACATTTACAAAAACATAATATCAAAATAAGAAAAATGGAAAGAAGTAAAATGAATAGAAAAAAGAATACGCTAAAAAAAATTGACTCACTGACAGCCATTAATTAGATCTAGATCTAGTTGCGAAAATACATTACACTATATTTCAAAGTGTTCAAGTTGAACTTCAATTAACAACTATATTAGTTATCTTATACGCTGTAACATTGGCGAAACCCTATTCAATGTTCGAATATATTTACCTACCGTTATAGCTCATAATCATCTCATTTGTGAGTTCTCAATATTCATAATATGGGGGCAGCCATTTTCAGTAAAATCTGTGTAAACAAACGCTTACGTTGCGCAGTGCGCATGGTCATATGAAGTAGGCAGAGCAATTCTGATATTGACCATTCGTAATGTAAATAAATTTAACCGTAGGGTGGCGCAATAACAAAAATAAACAAACCCACGTGTTTTAAGCACGTGGTGTAAACAAGGGTAAGATAAGCAATGGGAAGATTACAAAACATTCTAAACATTATCCTATGCTTGATACAGATAGTAACTAAATCTGTTGGTTTTTAAAGAAATATAAACCTTTGTTTAGAGTCAATATATCTTTTTAAATAAAAGTTCGGTTTAGATGAAACGTTCGAGTTTACGGTGATATTTAAAGTTGTGTGTTCATTGATGTTTCTGTCGTAGAGAAGGGGGTCTCCACCGGTTCCACTGACACTTTATCCAAATCACTTAACTGCGAGACCACATACTTATTGTTATTCGTCAACAAAGCAATGATCTTGCCTTCATCACTCCATGCAACTTTGACTTTGGAGTGAGAGGCCACGTTTTCCAAGAGTTTGGCGTTGATGTTGGTAAGGTCCTCTCGAATTACGTAATGTGTACCTTTCAGTTTACGTCGAGATCTGATGATGTCATGTTTAGCAAAACTTCCGACCTAACGTAAAGTGGTTAAATTTAAGACCTAAATTTAGACAAACACAGGAATGAGAAAATAATATATAAGACAAACACTTTGCTGATAGATATGAAGTGAAAAAGAAATGACACGATTGATTAGAATTTCAATCACAGTTTTGTGTTCAGTTTAGACACAGACTTAAGCACAATATTTTGCCCGATCACTAACGTATTGTTAAGATCAACTACATTGATAATTTTACTAATGGTTTATTATAACTTAAAATGACAAATAATCTTGATTCTGATATTGTGCAATATTTTGCACAATGATAGTTTAAAATTGTCATCAAATTATATTTCGTGTAAGGAACCAGCGTGATGATGAAATCAGGAATGGTGAACTTGAAATCCGCAACAAAATCATTGAAGGCCCACTGTGTCCTAGAAATGCTTTTATTTTTATATCTCAAATACGATGTCCTGTTATAGTTTTCAAAATTTACTCATTGAAACTATCTGAACTGTTGCCTTTTGGCAATTAGAACAGTTATAGTGATTTAGAATTTTGAATGGAAGTAAAAGCACTTCGATTCTTTGTTTACATTTGCTACTTTTATGACATTTTATGTCACTTTCAATGCTACTTTCATCAGGTGGAGGCGTCCGTGGCCGAGTAGTTAAGGTCGTTGACTTCAAACCACTTGCCTCGCTTTGGGTTCGAATCACAACAGAAACTTTTGGATTCTTTCATACGATATTTTGCACAATGATAGTAAATAATTGTCATCAAATTATATTTCGTGTAAGGAACCAGCGTGATGATGAAATCAGGAATGGTGAACTTGAAATCCGCAACAAAATCATAATCATTGAAGGCCCACTGTGTCCTAGAAATGCTTTTATTTTTATATCTCAAATACTATTTTTATTTTCGATGTCCTGTTATAGTTTTGAAGTTGTGATGCATTGTGTTCTTAAACACAGAAATATATACACCGTTTTGTTGCTAGGAGACAAAATATACAATGATATGCATTTTGTCATTTTGACAGAAAAACATTTGATACATTATTCTTATTCACCTATAGGAAAGGCATAAAAGTTCAAAACCAACATTGTTTTACTTGTGTCTTTCACGAGCACATGAACTTATAGAAATGTAGAATATAAAGCTAAGCACATCTGCAAATTTTATTTCTCGGAGCCAGTGATAGTGTTACAAGCATTGGTTCTATGGACGAATTAACCAATAATGTTGGAAAATAACATAGCATTTGCAGCGTCAATTAACACTGAATACCTATCAAAGAAGTAAAATAGCTTACAGTAATCTAAGCCTTTTACAAACTGTTTAAAGGAATTCGGTCTGACACTCATAGAGATAGATAGACAGAGAGTCAGTGAAGATTAACACCAGAGATGTAGAAATACTGAAAAGGACAGAGACATCTAGCAAGATTTATACATCAAATAATACTGATTTAATATTTCATAATATATGTACATTTTTTTTGTATAATATGTGTAAAAAGTTCTTTCCTTTGTCCCGTTTAGTAGGTCATGTTTTGGTTAAGTTTATAATATAACTTGATACAGTATCGATCCCACATATCTTACCAAAAATGTACTTTAATTCGCGACATTTCAAAACAATGTTTGAGTATTGATATAAGCAAGTATAACATATATTGTGTTAAATTTGATTTTATCTGCACTACTTGTATATGTAGAGCATTAATAAAGTATTTTTGTTACAAGTAATCAAAACAATTTCAATCTAACCAGAATACCAATTTGTTAGTGCATTCATTACTGTTTTTGCATGTGTGTTACCAGTAAGTGACACTTAAATGTCACCAGAAAAGAAATGAAAAAAAGATAGAAACTGTTATATTTATAGTCATTTACAATGCTCGTGTACACAAGTCAAACACATCTTTTTATCATGTAATGATAATATGTATTGAAGGACGAACTTAAACATTATGCTGCTCACAGAACATTCAGCTTGAAATACGTATTGTAAGATCCTTTTTTTGCTGCTTAAAAGTTTGTCTGTTTTTGTCAACTTATTACAGATATATTTGCTCATTGCTCTTGTTGTTGTGGTTCATAGTAAACGACTTCCGGTGCCTTCATTCGGAAATGTTTGAACTCTTTGTAAAACGTGGCAAAATATATCACGGTGATAAATGCGACCAACCATTCTGATATCGTCGCCACCAGATGTTCTGCATAACCCTGGAAAGAGTTTTCGAAGTTTCAACATATAAAATATTGACAAATTATCCAAATTTTATTTTTCTGCTCCAAAAGGAAAAGAAAACGTATCTAAAAAGTATTGGTAATTCAATGTAACATCTTTAACTAAATTTTTATATCACTTATAATGATACATGTATATTCTTATCGTAGTGTATGTTGAATCAAAATATATATTATATTAACTTAGCACAGGAATGTATTTTTGTTGTTTACATTTTTAATGTTAGGTATTTCACATTTTTATTCGTGCTGTCAAAATAGGAAATGAACTTCAAAGATTGTCAACAGATAGTCAAAGTATTCCGTTTTTTTACAGTACAATTTGCATTGTTCTGTACATATACAATGCAACATCACTGGCATAAGCAAAGCTTTATATTCAAAAAGCTTCTATAAGTTACGAATTATATACATTATCCTTTTTGGCATAAAATAATTGCAGACTAAAAATGTTTATTCGGAATGATTTCTATCTATTTTTATTCACATTTAGACATCGAAAACAATCTAGAACATGGCTCGCGTGATAGTACACTGGTAAAGGACGCAACTAGGAAAGACAAACATGTAATCGTAAGTTACCTGTGTAAATTTGTACTGATTGTTTTCATAATTAATCATATCATAAGCATATTCAATGAATAGGTTAACGCACTACCTTTTTGTCTTTTTTCCCCAACTAATATTGGTATAAGATAATACATACCGGGTGATCTGACGTCCATTCATATATTTCTATACCTGGTCCAGGGCGTTTCTCTCCTGCTACAAGAGTCATAACGGATACTGCAGGCATCAGTGAAGGAAATATAGACAGAACGGGAGAATTACAAACATACATGTGCGACTTAGATACTTATAGCATTCAAAATGAGATGATAGGAAAATAGGATACACGGAAAAAGAAAGATTTGGTGCATCTGGCATTTATTTCCACAAAACTAGCATTACTGTAGCCTAATTAACCTAAAAATGCTTGCCTAAACAAGTCTACTTATACAATGAGGGACAGTAGTGAATAACCTCCCCTGAGTACTCCCTATAAATAGATAGGTCCTAAGCTATTGGATTACTCAGACTTTATCGCCTATTTCTTTGTAGCAAACTGAAGTAATTAGGGCTAATTATGATCATTTGTAATATTCAGATTAGATATTGTGATAAGATGTAGAATCTGTTGACATAAATTAACATTTTTTCCTGAAGGTTTACATATTTGTTGATGCATGTGTAAATAATTGATTAAGACATATCAACCTGTCTTATATAAAACTCAACGATAAAAGCAAAGGATTCCAAATATTTGGACCTACTTACATTTTGGTTAACCTCGATTTTTATTAAGGGAAGATAATCCACTACTGTCCCCCATTATGATGCTCTTACAACATAAAACATTTAAAAAATGTATCTACCATCAATAGTCGAATTAATGCAATACAATGTATTATGAAAAGATTATGATTATACATTAACATTTTATTTGAAGTTTAATAGGACTTCAAGACATTTGTACTGTAGTAAAGATGTTATAAATATTGTTTTCTATTTGGTAACTTTCATCGCGATTATTGGCCGTGTCTCTAGATTATAGTTTGAAGACTACCATAAATAAGCCTGAGTATCAATATTTATAAATCGTCATATTTTATTACCATAACATTTTATGACTATTAAACATAACTATAAATTTTCCAAATCTTATAAAATGCATATTATAAGTGTAGACAAAGGAAAATAAGTTTGTTTAACTAGAAAATATTTTTTTTAATAAATGGCATATAGTAACGTGCAATAACGAGAATGCTAGCATACTACTGGGGGGAAATGTATATGTATATATATACATAATACATGTATATAATATGTACCTTTCTATACATGCAATTAGGTCTGTTCTGTGTTTATGTATAAATTAACCCTCAAATCACCATAGATTCAGAATTGTTGGTATTGAACTTTTTAACATGTACATGTATATAAAGATACAGTGTTTATATTGATACCCACACCTGAAAAGAAAAACTTACAGGTTCGTCGGAGGACCAGTGTTGTTTAGATTTACCTGGCGCGGGACCCTTGGGCCGTGCAACTCGCGCCGCTATCTCCACTGGCTCGAGTTAAGGTTATTGTAGTACCTAAGGACATGTGAGTGTATCATTGGCAAAGACAAATTCAGCAAACATGGCATGGAGCTTAAGCTATACAATCCACTAAAAGTTTTCCATTGAAATGTTTTTGTTTTTTCCTAGAAATGCCACATATCGGTGATTTTCAATAAGTAGGTCCACACCATGTCACACTGATTTATATATAAGCTGCTTACTAAACAGCGAAAAAATTTGTCCCTGCAGCAAGTTGTATTACCATATTATTCACTGTTAAAAATTAGGCTCTTCCATTATCCACTGGAGAGTTCAAATTTGCGAAACCTTTATCGAATTTTAAACCTTCGTTATTTTCGCCTGCACTGAATTTTATTTTGGACATCAATTCTTTCGAAAAGAAGCTTACCAAAATATGCTTTTTTTGTTACTTAAACAGCCTAAATGCTTAATTTTAATTATACACAGGGAATAACAATGATCAGTACACGTTTTAGTCAGAAAATTTTAGGTGTTTAATGTGTCGCTGAAATTATCTAATTAAAAAAACCTTCGTTGTTGCCAATTTATATAGTCTTTCAAATTATAAATATTTTGATTATCGAGGATCACAACATAGTAATAAAGCTATTAGAGACTAGTGTACACGACAGGACCACAAGCAGATATGTTTTGCACTTAAATGGCAAACACTGGTCATCATAAATAATTAGCATTTTTTCAAAAGTAATAACGTAAAACTTTCGTGATCTTTAAAAATACTAATGTTTCCTAAAGATATATCCTGACACCCTCTTATATCAACCAATATGCCACCTTGGTGTAGTAAGATCGAAGACAATGTTTAAAACATTGTTATACATTAAACTAATCAGGATCATAAATTGAGTTTAAACCTTCGTAATTTAAACTTTCGTTATCATAATTCAAATTTGCCGCGGAATTTGCATAAAATTACTGTGACATCACTTCCAGTGACGTCATATCGGAGTGTCTACTTACCGGTAACTGAAATCACTGAAAAACACCGAAAATATTACTGGAATTTCCTTCTAGAATTGTAAGTATTTTTACCTTAGTTTTCAAAAGAATTATTTTGTGAAATGGTCGTTTTGAAATATATTTAATTTTGTAATTATTAGCGCAATATCATGATTGTTTAGTTTATAAATGAAGATGATGATGATTTGTCTCCCTTTGGTATAAAACTCGTGTTGAAATCTATCAAACCTTCGTTATCGCATGATAACGAAGGTTTTATTTTATTTCTTGTGATAAAAAATCAAGTTATACTTTGTGTATATACATTAAACATAAGTTTCTGAAACATTTATAATAGACATATCAAAAGGACATTATAAAAGCCTTTTAAATTGCTCTGCAATATATTTTAGAATAAAACATTATAGAATATGTTTAGAATCTAGGTATTCATGTTGCTCAAGTGATAATTTTATTAGTTTCAATCATATCCGTTTACTTTATTTACACTCAGTACAAAAAGAAACGCAACTTTTTCATTTTTCATTTTTTTAGGTTTATACTAAATTTGGTCAAACAATTTTCCCTTTAATATTCTCAATGACATTTTATTGTTAACTTGAGTACAAAACGGCATTATTTTTAACCTCCCTCAATTCAGTTTAACGGCAAACTGTACAAACCACATTTCCACGTGCACAACGTGCTCTATAGTTTACCGATAGTTTCTATACATGTAGCCGTGTAGTGGTGAATCGGTACACATGAAAAACAAGTTTATTTGAACTGTCAGTACTTTATAACCATGCCGCGCCTTGCTGAACATTTGCGGAAACAAGCAATTTGTTTACTTGAAGCTAGTGTTTCGAAGATTGACGTTGCACGGCGATTTAATTGTCATGTTGGCACTATCACTCGTCTACAGAATAGGTACAATGCCTCTGGCAGTGTCAAAGACTTACCAAAATCCGGTCGACCACGAATAACCACTAGGAGACAGGATGTGAATATTCGAGTGGGGCACCTACGTAATCGATTCGAAGCGGCGTCCTCTACAGCTAGACGAACAATAGGCACTCACGGGTAGGTGAAAATATTGCTATCTTTCCGAAATTCTTCCTCTTATCAAATTTTGAGCTGTTCACATTTTGATGAGGTTTGCCCTTTTTGAGACGTTGCGTTACTTTTCAGGCGCAGTATACACGCAAACACAGTTCGAAATCGGCTTAAGGAAGTTGGTTTGAGGTGTAGGAGACCCCTCAAGGCATCACGCCTCACTGCACGTCACAAACGGGATCGACTACGGTGGGCTAGAGTGCACATAAAAATGATCCGTAGATTCTGGAGCAGGGTACTTTTCTCTGACGAAACTAAAATAGTGCTGAGCAGAGCCGATGGTCGTGCACGTGTTTGGAGGCGCAGGAACGAGCGTTATGCCGAAGCCTGTATTCAGACTTTTAATCGTTGGGGTGGTGGCTCCATTCACATATGGGCAGGGATGTCACAGTTTGGAAGAACAGATCTTGTAGTGTTCGACCGTAATGTCAATGCTCAGACCTATGTCAATGATGTTCTAGCACCTGTTGTCGTATCGTACATGAACCGTCATTTTCAGGGACATGGGACACTTCAACAGGATAACGCTCGCCCGCACACAGCACGTTTGACTCAAAACTTTCTTGCTCGGAACCACATCAATGTGCTAGACTGGCCTGCAATGTCGCCAGATATGGCGCCTATTGAACACTTATGGGATGAGCTAAAACGTCGCATTTATGAGCATCAGCCACAGCCCCAGACGGTGCAGGAACTTCGTCTTGTCGCAGTGCAGGAGTGGAATAACATTCCCCAGGCATCCATTGCTATGTTAGTGACCTCTATGCGTCGCCGCTGCCAGGCGCTTATCAATGCTAGGGATGGACACACAAGGTATTGAAACTGAAATTTTCGTGATCGATAGCGCTGTGTTTAAACTGCTGGAACTTTCGTAATTTTGCAGGTATCAATGAAATTGTTGTGTTATTGAATAAAGCATGAATGAAATATTGAAAAGGTATTGAAGTTTTTTCTGCACAACATCCACTATGGGAGATGACCAGGTATATATACAGTTTGCGTTTCTTTTTGTACTGAGTGTACAATTTCCGATGTTATTGCAAAGAATTATATTGTAAGTGATGTTTTGTTGTGCATAAATATAGCCTTAGTGTCCCTTAAGTTATCATATTAATCTTATGATAACGAAGGTTTCACGAACATAACGAAGGTTTTAATTTCTTTGCAGGTAAATATCTTAATATGGGAAAGAGTAAAGCAGAAATCCAAAGGGCCTATCGACAGCGCCTTAAAGAGAAAAACAATGAACGTGAGAGAATGCGCCGTAACTATGTACCTTCATCTGAGCTCTCAGACAGAGACAAGAAAAGAAGAAACGAGCAAAATAGAGCTAAATTAAGAAGGTTTTACCAACGCAAGCGTGAAGAGCGACAACGGCAGGTTGAACCACAAGAACAAGACACAAGTGGGTATGATAGTGCTCCAAATGACAGTTCAGAAAGAAGTCGTCTAAGATTACGAATCCCATTTCAAAACAACAGGAGAAAGGGTGCACTTATTAGGTGGAAACGAGAATTGTCAGAGGCCACCTCACGCATTAGACTTCTTGAACAAGAAAGATCCAAGCTTCTGAAAAGATACAAATCTACTCAAAGATCATTGCAGCGGATGAAGAATAAAAGTAAAAAATCAACATCTAAGTCAAGAATTAACTCCACGAAAGCAGACAGAACAAGAAATGCAGATGGCAAACTTATCTTACAGTCAGAAGCAAAAAATTAGAAAGTCACTGTTGCTAGGAAATGTCATTGTCAGCGAGTTCAAACGTACAAAAGAACAAACGCCGAAAGGAACTATGAAAGCTGTACAAAGAGTCATCTCCGGAGAGATAGCCAAGAAATATAAATGCATCAAATTACTGTCATTAAAAACTGGCCTCTGTCGACATAGACTTGGAAAAAAGCGAAAGTAAGCTCCACCAAGTAGCAAGTTCATCGAGAAAGAGCACACTCGGGAGATATCAGGAGAGAGTAATAGAGTTTTTTTAAAAGAGAAGACAATAGTAAGCTTCAACCGGGAAAGAAAGATGTGAAGAAAAGTGAAAGTGGTGAAAAGAAACAATTATATATTCTTTCTGATTACCTATCAAATTTGTACAAAAAGTTTCAATCAGAAAATCCTGATGTTGATATATCTTTCACTTCATTTAGTCGATGCAGACCCAATTATATTTTGTTAACCTCATTTTCAAGCCGCAGTTCATGCTTATGTACGAAACACCAGAATGCTGCTTTGTCGGTAAAGCTGCTAAGAAAGGAGGGTATAGATGTATCAGCAAACCCAGAAAGAGCAATTGAAAACTTTCCAACTAAAGATGACCTTGAGAAATCGCTGCCTGCGTCAATTGTATGGAGTCAGTGGAACATAATTGAAATAGAAGAGAAAGGCAAGAAAAAGATGGTAACCAGAGTAACCGAATCAAAAGTCAACAGAGAGCAATTTTTGGTCAAACTAGAACAACAAATGAAAGATTTCGAATCTCACGTGAAAAAGGTTGAAGAGATAAAGAGGCTTAAGCAGAATTTGCCAAAACACGAGATGCTGTTGCAGCTGGACTTCGCAGAAAATTATAGTTGTAGATCTCTAGAAGAAGTCCAGAGTGCATACTTCAATCAAACAAGTGTTACCCTCCACCCAGTTGTTGCATATTTTCGAGGCCAAGATGATACACTTCAACATCAAAGCATAATTATCGTGTCCGATGAGATGGGACACAAAGCGTCAACTGTAATAGCTTTTATCGATGAGTTGCAACCCATTCTTAAAGGTACTCCACTGAGGTACGGCCGAATGTCACAAAAAAAAGTAAAATTTCACAAACCGATAATTTTTTGTTACCTGCGTGTTAGGGACATTGAAACAGAATCAGTGATACATTGATATGTGTTCTTTGGATTGGCAAATCGTTTGAAATACACATTTTCTCCAATTTTGTGGGAAAAGCGTTTAAACACCTTTCAGTTTGCAAATCTGAATAAAAACAACGGTCACGTGATGATTCTCGGGATGACTAAAAAAGCGAAGCGGAGAATTTTTTGTGTATGGACAGCAACGAAAGTGCGAAAGTGGAATATACCAACAATCCATAAATTTAAAAAGCAAATTATGGGTTTGTTTGTTAAATTTCTTGTTGTTCACATATGTTCTTGTGAGAAAAATCTTTCAAAAGCAATTTCAATATATTTAAAGCATTGCATTGTTGTAATCATTT
>NW_026866254.1:0-21550 GCF_026571515.1 Ruditapes philippinarum | reverse complement strand
AATAATTTATAATTCTCTTATTCTGTTTTCTGAGCAATATATAATTTCCACATCCCCAAAATTGGTAAAAACATTAATTTTCAAAGAAAAGAAAATAAAAAAAGCAAAAAAGTAAAAATATACATTGCATATAACAAAAGAATAATGAAATAGAAATAGGAAGCTGTGTGGACAAGTCCATTTAAGAAATTCAGCAGGAAAAGTTAAAAGTTTTACTTTATCTTCATAATGCAATAAACAATTTTTGTTACATTATTCATCTGTCAGTTGTTCAATATACAATGCATCGAAATAAATGCATAAATAGCTATAAATTCATACATGTATAAGAATCTGGAAAATGCTGATCCCTATATAAATAACAACAAAAAACAACATGAAAATTGCAGACTCGGTTTTGATTGAGTCTGTACATGACGAATAATTAAAAATAAATCACTAGCACTGTCTGGATTGGTACACCATTTTCAACACCTAAAGTTGCTGGAATCAATGACCCCGAAGGACCAGAAAAATATAACCAAACTGAAGTGAAGTACAAGGCAATTTTTTTCAGCTGCCACACGACACTTGACACCTGCTGTTATGGGCTATGAAAATCTGGAAAAAGGTTATCCCTCGGAAGCATTTATCACAACAAAATAAATGAAAATTGCAGACTCATAAAATAGAGAAGAACGAAACCCCTTAAGAACATTACCTGAGCGCCTAACAAATGAATAATTTATTATCTTTATCACGGGCATACGTAATCCATAGAATTCGATGAAATAAATGTGAAAATCGTTTTAGTATTGTTGATAAAAGCATGCTTTTTATAGCAGAGTTCAATGCAATGTTCAACGCCTAGATGATTATAACATTATGGTTCAAGGATTCATTATGCACTGGTATCACAAGTTTTTCTCGATAACACATTTAAGAAAACACCTGTAAGACAATATATCAGAACAAAGCTCAACCAGACCGAATACCTGTTATTCACATTCCATCACTAAAAACTAAACTTCCATTAATGATAAATTCTTGTTTTAAAATTGGTAACCGTCATTCATTTTCTTTTGCATCTTTAAATTGTGTTTAAACATCACTTTAAATCAATGCTATTGCACTACTATGTAAATCTATATAAAATTAACAATCTAAAGGGGCTTCCGTTGCCAAGGTCATGTTCGAATCCGCCAGAGGTTTTCGAGTTTTTCATGTGCTATCCAGCTAGCTGGCTTTACTCAGGTGCATGTTCGGGTCTGATATAATGCATGTGAGCGCATCTGAGGTATTTTTCTATCAGTAAAACCTTTACAACGGTTACAGTGTTGGTGCGGCGTAAAACGACGACGCCCCCCACCTCCCCCTCCAGAAAAAGCAATCTAAGGATTATTTAATTCTATGCGTAATACATTAACGACATTTTTTCACCATACCGTGTACTGTAAACCAATCATCATTTATTTACATACACTGTTTCAAATTGTACTTTATATTTTGTGAAGTAAAAACTTGGAGTCTTAACCGTAGTTTATTCAACTATTTCTAAAAGTGAGATTTGGAGATAATTATGTATTTGTAAACAACATCAAAGAGACGAAATTGCTATTTGCTAAATACCACTGCCAATAAATTGGCAATATAGCAGACTGATTAACTATCTGTGATCAATTAATTTTAGTGATCACTTTTAAACGGGAACAGAATCCGATTTGCAAAGTTGCGTTGAAATTCGTAGACATTTAAAAACTTAATTACAGTCTAAAATATCGCAGGAATAATATTTTGAAAAGATTCTAAACTTTATGTGTGTAGAATCATCATGAAAATAAATGCAAATAAAACGCTTTGTAGAGCATTATTTTTTGTAAAAAATATCTTGGTAATAACCAAATAATTTATAATTTAAATTATAGTGTATTTTAATGAGGGCTAATCAATTTACAAAATCTCTCACCTCTAAAAATATAGTTGTCATTTTAATGTGCAGAAATCAAATATTTAAACTTAAATTTTTATCCGCCCAAATAATTGGATATAATAAATGATACAATGTAATTAACCAGCTGACGTTGCTTAATGAACCTTTAGGAAATGTTCATTATTAAATCAATGTC
Organism: Ruditapes philippinarum; assembly: GCF_026571515.1. Lineage (NCBI taxonomy): Eukaryota > Metazoa > Mollusca > Bivalvia > Venerida > Veneridae > Ruditapes > Ruditapes philippinarum. The sequence goes on along the minus strand of NW_026866254.1, from coordinate 19,445 downwards.
CTGTAACACATTTTTTCATTTTTTATTTCATAAATATGATGCTCAAATTAAGATTTGTCAATATTGTAAGTTCCAATAAGAAATATTTATAAAGATATTACCGAATTTAACATTTCATGTAAATAAAGGGAGGCAATTAGAAATTTATTTTCTATAAATTGTAAGTCAAAGTTTCCAATAAGAAATAAATGCATATAATTTATTGACTTAATATAATATGCACAAATACTTGCAGTACACATTTTACATATTCTTCGATGTTTGAAAATTGTTTTATTTGCATAATTATATACATATATAATTTTTTGCAAGTGTGGTACACACACAGTAACAATATCAATCACAAAGCATACAGGATCTTTAAGGATATCATAAAGAAATTTTTTAAAAAGTCAGTCAGCAGTATAGAGCCAGGTCAGATTGCACTGATATGCGCAGATGACACATGCTAATCACTTCCGGTTCCATCAGGTTCACATTTAAGATAAAAATTCCATGGTAATATATCCTAAATCTGACATTGAAATAGAAGCTTTCATCAATGCTAAATACATTATTTAAAATCGTACATTATTTTGTGTAAAGTTTCTAAGCATTCTCTTTGAAATAAATTATTTAGGTTTAAATAAGTTTTCGATTCTAAACCTTACCATGAAAAAAAAATTACCCTTAAGCTTCCAACAGAACAAACACTTTTCAGAATGCACGTATGTACAGGATAGCAGTGCCAAACGGAAGTTGTTATCCTATCTATTATTAATCAGATTATTTACGACTGTCAATAATTACATTTTTTGTTCTCAAGTAAATACTGTTATTTGTCGCCAAAGTTCTCGGTAAATCTGTATGTTTACAGCATTCGGTTTTGTCCGGCATTTTGGGTATTGCCTGGTTCCCAGCACTCGTTTAATATAGTTGGGTTAATTTCAGTAAGTCGGGTATAAGTCAGACAGGCTTAACTGTATAAAAGCTCGTGCAAATCGTGCATCTCTCTCTTTTCGCCGAACAGCTAGCTTACAGACAGTTTTACAAGTACAATAGACTAGTTTTCAAATCAACGTGGTCGTACTAATGCGAGAAGGGTCGATTCCTTAGTAAGAACAAGAAGCCATTCAGGCAGGAGAAATGCTGCCTCTCGACCAAGGGATTGGAATGCAGTTGGTAATTCCCCAAGCTAGACAGACAGCCGACAACCCGGGACAAGCGACGGACCACCAGCTCCTGTTGATAGCCATACACGAGGCAGGCAGCGTGCACGTGATGCCTTAGCAGACGACGAGGACAGCTGCCCTTTTCAGCCTAATGCGGGTAGGTTCTCTCAGATTATTGATTTTGAAACTATAATTCGCGATTCGGGAGTTCTGGCCCCGGAAAATAGAAACAGAAATGTTCTTGAAAGACATCGTGGCTAATGTGCTGGCAATAATATTCCGGTACTGGCGATTCTAACGATAACGTTTCTAATTTTCCGGTTATTCAGTCCATCCAGCAAATTAGCTCGCATATCCAGCCCGAAATACGTTGTAGTCTAGTCAATTTGTAACAAAATATGCTAAAATACTTCAGAAAATGGGAAAAGCATGAAACTTGGCACAGATGTTAATAAAGGCAAAAGAAACATTTTGGGCATGGGACCCATTTTATATATGCCAAGATGGTTGCCATGGCAGCCATTTTTTCAAAATGGCCGCCATTACATGGAATTATCACCTTTCTTTTCCATTAGAGGAATACAGATATATACTTACAATTATACTGGAAATAACACCAGTTTGCACTTAACATGAGAGATTTGCATTACTAATAATTGTAGATACTAGTTAACAATTATAATGCTATTAATTGTTTCTGTTTCTATGGTAACAAGTTACTGAAATTACAAAACAGTCTATTTCAGTACTTTGAAATATTTTTTGATTATTTTCTCATATTCAATTTATTTGTTGTAATCCTTAGTAGACGATCATGTCAAATAACTATGATATATTATGCCTTAAAATGCTTTATGTGTAGATTGTGAGCAATTAACCATATAAGAAGTATTCAAATTGTAATGTCTGAATTTACGTAATTTACAAACAGAACAGGATGTCTTAACATATTTCATTCCTGTAAATGCAAGGAAAGCTGGAAGTATTTATATTTCCTTCAGCTTAATCAACAATTTGTTGCTAGCACCAAATATTACCTAAATTCCATGTTAAACAAATCTTATGATACTATGAAAATGAAAGAACAAAAGCGTATGTATCAAAGGTACTATATAGTGCCTGAAAGGTCGGATTGACCCTCATTAGGCATAGAATACACACACGGTCCTGTAGGCATTGAGTTCTCAGATCTATTAAATGTAACACCACTTTCATGTTGAATTATTCATAATTCAATTTGAGAGTGATTGAAACCTTAAAAATATAACCCAAATATTTATTTTCATGTTTTTAAAGGGAGACACAGGCAACATTTTCATTTCCTCGTTTGTTTTGAATTTTTCATTCATTAATCGATCTGTAAATCCTCAAAATATATACATTTGACAGTCATCGGTGATTCTGTCGGTGGCTAAATTTTGTTTAAATTTACGCTTCAAACTCAAAATAAATAGAATTGATACCGAAATTCATGCTTGGACTTTTACAAATGTCATTTTAGCGTGATTTGAGTACATAAGATAATTTTGGTATTGTCATTAATTTGCCTACGTATTCCTTAAATGTTTTTTTTTAAATTTCATCATTTACGTTTAATATTAAATCTTAGTTACGAAGATATTTAAAGAGTGTGTAGTTTTGTACTTTGCAAGCTCTATGCATATTGAAATTCTATGGGTGATGCTGAGTGTCCTATTTCATGTATTATAATGGTATCAAGTATCTCTCTAGTTGAAGGAAGTCTATCTGAGGTAAGACTTTATCTGAAGTTTATGTTAAACATAGTCCTGAAAGGATTGACAGCCTTACACTTGATAACAATAACAACCGTGACTTAACATGCTTAATCAATCACAGGAATCTCTAACTATGAATACAACAGAGACCAACGTTCATGATATGCAGTCCTGAAAACGTTAAGTCACATGAATTTGTTAATCAGGTTTCAACGAAAACCGGTAATTGTTATGCCAAAGTCGGCAGGCGTGCAGGTCAGCGGACGTAAACTTTTGGTTTCAGCTCAACTTGAGTTTGTTTTTGCCTATAGATACTAAACTTTGTGTGTGTAGGTAGCTTATATCAAGAAGCAGCTTGGGATTGCTCCCCAGGTGTTTGTGATCAACGTCACTGCTGCTAAAAATAGAAATTCAGTTTTCGCTCAATAGCTCGCGTTTGCTTTGGCCTATTGACAACAAACTTGGTGTATGGGTAGCTTTTAAGAGGCATCTTGGGGTTGCTACCTTGGTGTCAATGATTAAGGTCAAGGTTACTGTTACACAAAAGTAGAAATTCAGTTTCCGCTAAATCACTTGAGTTTGCTTCGGCCTATTGACATCAAATTTAGTATGTGGGTAGCTTATATCAAGATGCAACTTTGTATTGCTATTAAGGTGTGTGTGCCCATGATCAAGATCACTGTCGCTTAAAATAGAAACTCAGTTTTCACATTATAATTTGAGTTTGCTTTCACTTATTGACTCTAAACTTGCTGTGTGGGTAGCTTATATTACGATGCAGCTTTGGATTGCTATTTAGATATCTGGAAGCTATGTCACTTTTTTTTGTTTTATTTTAGAACAAAATTACAAAACTGGGATTGGTAGCAAAGAGCCTTAGTTAGGATATTTGTTCTTTGTCTTTGTAAAGTTGCTCTTTGGGATTTCTAGCTGCAAACAAGATAACCATTATGTTTATCCTATTTGAGCTTCGAAACTGAACCAAATCTCAACCATCATTCACATTCTATGGAATGGTTCGTAATTACGTCTAATATCATAAAAAGAATCAGATCAAATCTGTCACAAAGGAACAAAACCTGCTTTTATAGCCTATTTTGGAATTTACGTTCTTGATCTTGATGATGAAAAATAAATATGCTTTATTCTTTACTCTTGTCTTGTTTAAGCATGTCAACGGAAATTTGGAATTTGTTGTCAAGTCTAGAAACTGCTGAGCTATAACATCCAGCACTAAAATAAGTGACCGAGACTCTAAATAATAACAAACAACACATTCATCACATGTTCTCATAAGCATGATCAAGAGCTGTCAGCATTAAGAGAGAAATACCCTAGGTACTAGAGTATCTGATGTTTTATGGGCAGCAAGGCGTACTCATATTATTTTAATGTCCCATTCGTTCTGAACCTTAGACTTGGTGACGTATCTTGAATCTTACAAACATTTGAGGCCCTCAGAAGAAAAACAGTGCCAAGATATGGCAAATTATCTAGCACGTTTGTCCATAATGTTTTCCTTGATCTGATTATAGCGAGGAAATGCCGAGTCTTCATATAAAGGGCTGTTAACTTTGTAATGAACATGCCTTTTGGAATTGTGTATAAAAATACATGTATGAGAAAACATGATTGCAAACGGAGGCCAAAAAGCATGAAACCCAGCAACTAAATGTAATATTTTGTGGCACAGGGCACCTTTAGGGACACCAAAATGAAATAAAAACATATAATTGGGGGTGGTGGTGGCATTAAAGAAGGTAGAGGGGTATTATATCAATTTTTGATACATCCCAAAGGTAAACAAGAGCACCGCTAGGCGGAGCATTATATGCCCGAAAGTGATTTTTTTTTTTAGTAAAGATGAAGAATTTGTAAGACATGGGAATTAAATAAAGTATTAACTCCTTCACAAAACAATCATCCTTTGAAGTTTCAATATCGTGGTCCAAATGGAACTTAAGTTATGCCCCGGAAACTGTTTTCATTTCTAAGGTAATAGTGACCTTGACCTTTGACCTTGTGACCCCAAAATCAATACGGGTCTTCTACCCAATATGGACAATCATACTATGAAGTTTAAACACAGTGGGCCAAATCAAACTTAAGTTATGTTCCAACAACTGTTTTCAGTTTTAAGGTCATAGTGACCTTGACTTTTGACCTTGTGACCCCAAAATCAATAGGGGTCTTCAACCCAATATGGACAATCATCCTATGAAGTTTGAACACTGTGGGCCAAATGGAACTTAAGTTATGCTCCGGAAACTGTTTTCAGTTTTAAGGTAATAGTGACCTTGACCTTTGACCTTGTGACGCCAAAATCAATAGGGGTCTTCTACCCAATATGGACAATCATCCTATGAAGTTTGAACACTGTGGGCCAAATGGAACTTAAGTTATGCTCCGGAAACTGTTTTCAGTTTTAAGGTCATAGTGACCTTGACCTTTGACCTTGTTGACCCCAAAATCAATAGGGGTCTTCTACCCAATATGCACAATCATCCTATGACGTTTGAACACTGTGGGCCAAATGGAACTTAAGTAATGCTCCGGAAACTGTTTTCAGTTTTAAGGTCATAGTGACCTTGACCTTTGACCTTGTGACCCCAAAATCAATAGGGGTCTTCTATTCAATATGGACAATCATCCTGTGAAGTTTGAACACTGTGGGCCAAATGGAACTTAAGTTATGCTCCGGAAACTGTTTTCAGTTTTAAGGTAATAGTGACCTTGACCTTTGACCTTGTGACCCCAAAATCAATAGGGGTCTTCTACTTAATATGGACAATCATCCTATGACGTTTGAACACTGTGGGCCAAATGGAACTTTAGTTATGCTCCGGAAACTGTTTTCAGTTTTAAAGTCATAGTGACCTTGACCTTTGACCTTGTGACCCCAAAATCAATAGGGGTCTTCTACCCAATATGGACAATCATCCTGTGAAGTTTGAACACTGTGGGCCAAATGGAACTTAAGTTATGCTCCGGAAACTGTTTTCAGTAATAAGGTCATAGTGACCTTGACCTTTGACCTTGTGACCCCAAAATCAATAGGGGTCTTCTACCCAATATGGACAATCATCCTATGAAGTTTGAACACTATGGGCCAAATGGAACTTAAGTTATGCTCCGGAAACGAAATTGCTAACGGACGGACGGACGGACGTACGGACAGACGGACGGACGGACAGACGGACGCCAGGGGGTATAACATAATATGCCCGAAATTCTTTCGGGCATATAAAAAGGTTGATGTTATTTACAATAATGAGTTAGTTTAACTTCTAACTAGATTAGTCTTGAAACTTGGTGTCAAGTTAGCAGTTAATCAATCGAAAACCAATGTGTAGTGTTTAAAAGCAGTTATTTTATCAAAGGTGTGTCAAAATCTGAGTCTGTAAACTGCAAATTTCTACAAAATTATCATTCCATTTTTATACAACAAATGCCAGGTTTTCGTTTTTTTCTTTTACATATTCTAAAAAATGCACTTTTATAAAGTTTCATATTTTTATGATATGACAATTCAAATACCAAATGACTGTTAAAATTTGACACATGTTAGCTTATAATTCTGTTATTCACACCTTCTTTGCTTAATACCTTTCACAGCTATCAACAAGATAAAATTGCAAGGCGTACACCTGACTTGATGGGCAGATATTTAATTTCCGTTTGCTTGAGTTATGCTAGAATTTTTAAATACTTTTGTTTAATCTGTTTGATAAGTATTTCCTTGTGATAAATTAACATTGTAAACAAAAAGGAATGTTGTAAAAAATGATGTCTTAACATCTTTAGAAGACAGCGATGACAGACCTCTACAATATTTTATTTCATCGGATTTCCAGGGTCGTGAAAACTAATGACAAACAGAAATAATAAAATATGTTAAGTGTAATAGCTTTAAAAAGACAAAGCAATGTTTACATACTAATAACAACTGTTTTTCTGATTACAATACCCTAATATGCAGCTATCTATTAAGTTCTCTTAGTAAAAACAAGCTTTTTTGAAATTTTTAACACGTATGGCGGCTATTTTGGATTTTTCCCGCCTTATTGGATTTTCAAAGATGGGTCCCATGCTCAATTTTTCTTATATATATGAAAGTTCATTTGTACCAAGTTTGGTGCTTTTCCCATTTTCTGAAGTATTTTTTCACAAATTGACTGGACTATTGAGCAAGGAATGATTTTGCTGCTTATGTCCCGGCTTCCATCAAGCAACAGATTTGTAAGGGGGAATATGTCAATTTAGCCCTTCTTTTAAAGGGAGCGGTTGAGCTGTCAGACAGACCGTGGAAGCGTTTTAAGGTTGATAGGTTCCGACGGACATTTAGAAACCTCGAAACGTGAATGAAAGTATAAAATCCAATCTATTGAGCGTTGAACAGATGCATTTATCATCTATGCTACACATGCTGATAAAATATATGATCTTCTCTATTATATGTTCACAATAAGTGAATGCGCTGCACGTCAAGGAGGTTACGCATGGAGAACCTATAACGAGCAGTTCCGTATCCGTCAGGCACTCTCGCCTTCCCCTTGGTCAGTGATTAATAACGACCTCTGGTGGCGTTCTTCAAACTCGTTTAGCTTCAAATGCCTAGATTTTAATCATTGAAATTGTAGGTTACCGAATTGCAGATTTGTGCATCTTTGCATAATATGTGGCGATTCGCATCCCCTAGTCAACAAAACGCTACGCAGAGTCAACAAATAATATAGATAAAAACAGAATCCCTAAAGAAAGCCCAACACGGCAAAATTGAAAATGTTGCAGGCTCGGTTTGATTGAGCCTGTTCATAGACGGTACTGGAAAGTGCAAGTTACCGTCCACGCCCCCTAGCACCGGCTTAAGCAGAATTCAACATTTAAACATGAAATGGTAAAATTTTGAATTTAGAAACATCCGCAGATGTGTTCATACGGCGGTTATCATGGAACCTTTAATGTGACACTTCCGTGCCATTCCATGAAAAGCGGCGTATGGTCCCCAAGTAATAAAAAGCGTGTACCCTAAACGAGAAAACAATGGGCGGAACTAAATAAAATGGAATTTTGAAAGGGGATCAGAGGTTATGAAGCCTGCGTATCACAGATAAGACGTCAAAAGACAAATTTAAAAAGCAGGCAACATATCCTAAGGGTGATTCAACATTATTCAAGTAGGAATATTGGAACCACCCAACTAGAAAATGCCGAAAAATTGAAACTAAAAATACCACAAGCACAACAATAATGTCGTGCTGAACGATCTTCAAGGATCGAAAATATCATTGATTAAATGTACGGGGAGACTTTTTACAGCCGCCACACGGCACAAATAACACGGATGAGATCATAAAATAAACAAGCCCATTAAGAGGGTGGCCTTATTTTCGTCCATTCAAAGGTCGAGGCAGAGGCCAACACCAAAAATAATCCCCGAAATTTAGATGTTACTAGTCTAGCAATATCGCCAATTAATGTCATTATGTTGGAAAAATATCTTTTATCTTATGAACAAAATGAGGCTTTATTTCAAAACCGGCTTTCGTATTCAATACGGCGGCCCCAGCAAAGCTCGGGGTTCACCAATCGGCAAAAATAAATCCGCAAATAATCAAAAAACAAATTAACACAGAAATTTAAGGTGGTAGAGTAGCGGGACCTTTCAAGGAGCCCCCTTTTTGTGCCCCCACTATAGGAGGGAAGCATTTAAATTTACCCTTGTCCGTCCGTCCTTCGGTCCGTCCGTTCTCTTTTTGTGTCGCACGTAGCTCAAAAAGTAATTGACCTAGAATCATGAAACCTTACAGGAATGTTGATCAGCATGTGTAGTTGTGCACCTGGGTATTTTCACGTGGATATATTTAGTATTTGTTATTGCCCTTGACTTAGTAGAAACTTGCAATTTTCAACTTGTGTCGCACGTATGGTGTTCAGAATACCGCAATCAAAATTAAACAAAGTTAAAGAAAACATTCTTCACTTGTGATCAAAATCTAAAACAACGCTAAAAGAAATGCTGTCATTAATTGGATCTTTGAATTTTTGCTGCCGCGCAATTTTAGTCGGCATACCGTTTATTAGACGTTTTATGAACACAACGTGCGGCCTTTCAAAACCGCATAATCATATTCGTATTGATTAAGAAACTCCTTTAGATTTAGAAATGTGGTCTTTTCTCAATAAGTTTAACGGGATTTCAAATTATGGAATTTACCCACACATTTTATATAATTTTCAATTTCAATTCAATTACACATGCATTGTACATAGCAGAGGCTATCATAGGGACAGCATTCTGTCTTCTAGCTGCTGTTAAGTCATGGTTCTGGTGAAGAATGTGTACTAGGCCTTTTAGGGGAAAATATTAGCATTTTTAGGGATAATATACCTATTTTGGGCTAGAGGAAACAGCCTTTATTCGGCTGTAAAATTCAGGGGAAAAATCACTGTTAATAACAAAATTATTTGTTCTTTTCTGTCTATCTTAGCTATTACTTACTATTTTTTTGTTAAAAATTTACCAGTTGTAAGGTCATCAAAAGCATAGAGGCCATGAGGAGTGAATATTGATAGATTTTTTTACTGGCTTTATATACCTTAGACTGGATTTTTCTAGTTTGTTCAGTTAGTACAAACCTACAGGTATTCTGTACAGAAACCTTCTAATCACTATGTGAAACTAATTATTACTTTCTATGTGTTTGTAATTAAATTGTTAATAAAATAACCTTTGGTAAAAATGAAAGGTAGAAAATTAAAGCTATGCATGTAGGTGCTCATGTCCATATATCAAAACAGAGAAAGGATAACATCCTGAAGTTATCAATTTTTAACACTTGATATATATGCAGTTAGTTATATAGTAAAGTCTAATGGAAGGTTAAAAGAGGGACAGTATTTGTTACTGTAAGAGATATGCATTTAATGTTTAGACACTCACACAACTCAATCTTTATTACAGTGAAAGTTGAGGAAACCGGACGGCTTTCGGACCGAGGGTTTTGTCCGGTTTTCTCAGCAGTCCGGTATTCTCAATGTCCCCTTCAGCTGTTCAGGATCATATAAACCGAGCAATGACTTACAAAGGATGCTGAACCTATTAGTCCAAGAGATGGCAGGGTTTTATTGCAATTTACCGTATCACCAAAAGAAACATTGCCATTATAAAGTATATTGTTTGTAGTTTCTAAAAACCCATTTCTTAAGTTACGCAGCCCGGGCAAAAATATGAAAATTCAAGATGGCCGCCAATATGGCCGCCATAAATTACAAAATACCATATGATTTTTGTTTCTTGATTTTTTTTACATACGGATTTTGTACAATGTAGTTTTAATTGCACAATATCAGGTAAAATATGGCTATTTTATGATTCAATCAAGCAAAAATGACAATTATATGGCAAACTTTAAAATTATCACTATCAATTTACCTAAAAAGTGGTAAAAAAATAGCATTTTTTGACAATATGATGACTTTCGTTTTTTTCCGTATTAAAACAATATAAATGGTATTGCATTGAAATTGTGTGTACTTTATCAATTTAACATAGCTAGACAAGTTAAGCATAAAAAATCATTATCTGAGTATTTATGATGTAACAGTAGAGCTTCAAAAGTGGGTGGGGTAAAATTACCAAAACAAATATTTAAAATTACAATGTTCCCAAAACATGCCTTTACATTATTATTTCAGTTTAATGTATAGGATATTGTGTTTAAATTATATCTTTTTGTCATTTGAACATTTTCTTGATAAGTTAAGCATAAAACTTCATTACCTGATCATTTATCACAAATGAGTACAGCTTCAAAAGTGGGGTGGGGTAAAATAACCGAGAAAGAAAGAGGAAAAAAAAAGAAGAAAAAAGTTCAAAATTATTAAGCTTTCTAAAACCTGCCTTTATTTACAATTTTAGTGTTTTTATCATGTAATTGAATTTTGTGATAAGAAAAATAAAGATTGAATTACATTAAAGAAGAAAGAAACATCATGAATCGCAATTTAAAATTATCACAAAAAAATGGTACCGAAACACATTTTTGAGATTTTGTTGCCTAAAGATATATCGTAGAATAAAATTATGTCATAGTTGTCTGTCTTTTATCAGTTGATTATTAGCTTGACAAGTCATTAAAAGTAGTTAACTTATCATATATCTTAGAGTTTTAAAACTCGGTGGGGAAAAATAACACCTCAACCATTAAATATAATAAACTTGCTTCTTTTTGGTCTATAATGTATGTCCCAACAATTATGTGATGGCATTTTATATGTTTTGAAAACAAAATTATTGTATGGATAAATACTTTTTTGAAAATGTTTTTTATAATGTTCTTTCAGCAAAATTTGTAAAATGGATATTATTCAATCTCATTACATTTTAATATAAACTTTAGTTTTGGTTGACGCATCATCAGTATCATTTTAACTTTGACTACTTTATTATCTAACATGAAAGAAAAAGAGAAATGGTTACTGTCATTGATGAAAGGAGCATTTATTAATGAATGTTTGTGCAAATATCATACTGAATAAAATCACAGTCATAGAAAATTGCAATTATAGTGGATAGCAAAAGGTTCTTAAGCCTTAATGGACATATCAATTAAATTTAAAACACAATTTCTGCACAAAAGAAAAAAGTCAATTTCAATACTTTAAAATAAAAAGCAGCATTTTATGCCCCTCCCCTACAAAAAATTGAGAGGAATTATTATTTGTACAGTGCCATCCCTTCTTCCATATTCCTTACTTTGAGTGTGGTCCATACCTTTGCATATTTTGCATACATAAATTGTGCACTGATGGTCATGTCAAGTCAATAATTATGTCATTCCTGGATGGATTTTTGAAATAAATTAATAAAAATTACTTTTTTGACATTATATCGATGTGTGACATTCAAAAAATCAAAATTCTGGAAACAAAGTGATCCCTCGGAAGCATTAATCACAACAAAATTACCTAAGAATTGCAGACTCGGTTTGATTGAGTCTGTACATGAGAGATAATGAATAAGTGCAACATCCCTCACGCCCCCTAGCACCGGCTTGAGCGGTACTCAATTCTCAACATTTGTGTTGGCATCAATGATACCGAAGGACCAGAAAATATAACAACACTGAAGTGAAGTACGGGGCAACTTTTTACGGCTGCCACACGGCACTTGACACCTGCTGTTGTGAAGTACAAAATTCTGGAAACAAAGTGATCCCTCGGAAGCATTAATCACAACAAAATAACATAAGAATTGCAGACTCGGTTTGATTGAGTCTGCACATGAGAGATAATGAATAAGTGCAACATCCCTCACGCCCCCTGAAACCGGCTTGAGCGGTACTCAATTCTCAACACTTGTGTTGGCATCACAAGTCACACTTGTACTTCCATATTCATAATATGATTAATATATGGTGTTGTCTTTCCAACGACATTGTCATTCATGGATGATTTTTTTACAATTATGCATAACTTTTTTTACATTGATCTGATGTGTATCACGCCAAAACAAGATGTGTTGCTCAAAGTCACCTCTTAATTTTTCATTTCATGCGTTGATACTCTTGTCTGGTCAACAATTCTGAGTTGCACAGATGTGTTGCATTTTAAGGTCGAACAAGAAATAATCAAGTTCTGGCTCAAAGGTTAAGGTCATAATTGTCAATTGTCATAATTTGTACATAAATTTGTAAATCTTTGATAGATTTTGGAAATATTATGCGTAAAAATGCTGCTTATTAAATGGATAATCATCACCATCATCATCATCTTTATCTTCCAGATCTCCAGTATCATCTTCATCATTTATAAAGCATCATGTCAGGATATATTTGATTTCCTTTCAACCACTCCATTTCATATTGTACGACCTCAAGATGTAAACTTTACTATAATTATGACGATGTTTCCAAATGTATACAATATAATCTGAGAGCTTAGGTTTCTTGCTATGCAGGTAATATGCAAGCACAGTTGTCATAGATAGATTTAGGGCATGCTAACAACAACAAAGAACGTTAATAAATGCCATATAATTAAGCCAGTCGTTATGTCCATCTATAGTATGCCTGCCTAGCTCAATGAGAGAGCATTAGATAAGAAATTAAGGAGTCACTTGCTTGATCCTCCGACAAAGTAAATTTCTCTTTGAAAATAAATCTCTCATCGCTTATTCAAATATCATGTGAGGTAAACAGGGGTCACTTGCTCATAATTATGCTACTTAATTATCAAAGAAATCTGGTTAGGTGGATCGATAGCCGAAATAAGACCAAAACATTTGTTATAGAACACCAAATTTATGTTTCACCCATCGCTTTCTCATTAACACATCCTGATAATTGTGGGACCATACGCCACTTTTAATGTACTGGCTGAAAAAAGTCAAATTGAGCTTTTTATGATGACCCCCGTATTAACACATCTGCGAATGTTTCAAAACTCAAATTTTACTATTTCATGCTAAAGGTTGAATTATCCTGGTGCTTGGGGTTGTGGATGGTAGTTTGCACTAGTCAGTACCATCCATGAACAGGCTTAATAAACCAAGTCTGCAACATTTTCACTTTTACTGTTTATTGGAAGTTCTTTAGGGATTGTATTTCTTCCCTATTCACACCGGTAACTTATGCCAGACTAGCATTGTTTAGAATATATATGCTCAAAATCGTTCAAGCAAATGGAATGAAAAACGGAAAGCTTTAAGAATACACAATATGGCACACTTACGCTCGTTTCTTGACAGCAGTGATATATGCAAGCTTCTTACAACGTCCTCCAAGCAAAATTCAGTATTTAAACAAAAATGTAGTGAAATTATAAAAGTGAAACTTAAAATGTTAAACATCCGTAGACAAGTTCATAAGACAGTAATCAAGGGATCTTCAATGTAACCATTGCGCCACTCCATCAAAAACAGTATATGGACCCAAGTAAAAATAAATATGAAAATTATGTTGAACTAAATAATTGAAATTTTTAAGATAGGGTTATGGAGTCTTAATATCAGATAAAAGCCACCAAAGGAGAAATCTTAAGTCAGGCAACACATCCTTAAGGGTGATATTTAGTATTCACGAAGGAATTTTAGAATCACCCAATGGGAAAAAAAGTCAAAAAGAAAAAAAAAACTAAAACTATGCAACACAGCAATGTTATTGTGCTGAAAGATTTTCAATATATACAAGATAACATCACAGATTGATCAAACTGTCAGGAGCTGATGCATCATTTTTGCCATCTACACAGTCAGTGCTCAGTGTGATTTTGATGCACTCACAAAGTACTGACATTTAAAATCAAAATCTTATTTCTGCTGAATAGTGAGACAACACATAACATAGCTAGTTGATCTGAAGGGAAAAGCGACTATGTACTTATAAATGTAAATTACAACTAAATGCTGGTCGGTTGCTTTGTGTGAAAATTGTTGCTTTTAAATCGACTTTTGTACAGAATGTATTAGTGCATAATTTCAAGATGTATGTATTTCTATGACAAGTATTGATAGCTTAAACATGTTTTAACTATTTGGATGTTTTGTGTGCAGTAACATTCACAACTTTTGCTAAACTTATTCAAATGGTTAATTTTATAAATGACAATTCTTCTTACCTTTGTCAAATTAAAAAAAAAATGATAATGTGTTCATATCATATTTCACAACTACACTCTCACAAAATGCATTTCACAGACATATTGTTCTTGATTAATATATAAGTGTGTATTTTGATGTTTTTAATGCACACTTTCTAAATTGTAATTATGATGCAAAATTTCTTACCTTTATCAAAGGCAAATTATGCCTAAAAAAACAAATAAATTAAATAACGGTTTAAGAGAATGTAATATGCTTGTTACCTGAATAAAATAGCAATAAATCTAAAATACTTTGTAGTAAATGTAGCAAAATGTAAGCAAAGTAGTACTTTAACTTCCTTCCATTCACAAAAACTATACATATTGCAAAAATGTAACATGTAAAATAGTTCAAGTGATTTGCCAGTGAGTAAAGATATGCAGATAACATAAAACTATACCAAAATTAAAAAAAGTTTGAGAGAAAGGAAGATAAAAACTTTTCTGAGGCATAATGGGCCTTTAAGAAAAAGATAATCAATTACAGGTGTTATAAATATGTATCAAAATTAATAAAATTACATTTTTTTGTAGAAAGAACGTAATAAAAACTGTTTCTGTCCATAAGAGTATGTTGTATTAGCATCGTGATGTCTTCTGGTCTAAGTTCAATTTTATCCCACACACTTTTTTAGAGCTTCTTTTCTGAGACACATGCCTCGCGACAATTTCAATTAAAAAAAACTTACATCTATTTTATGTTACAAAGATGAAACAAAAGTTACCAAAATACTAGTATGTTGTTTTTATACATTTGTGTGTGAATTAATTATGATAAATAAAACATTTAAATGATGTTTTTTTCTTAATTGATTAAAGAATTTATCTACTGAAATGTGAAAATAATTGTTTTTGCTATACAGCCTCTTTTTTACCATAAAAACATCTTTTTGAGTACACACATACAATATTTGATAAGTTTTCACTCCATACACTATAGATAAACACAGTATAAATACATAACGTCATTATAACTGGCGTTTTTTAGTAAAGACCATATTTACTTCACCAACAATAGGGAGTGCAGCTTTTCAAACTTTTTTATTCAAAATTATTCAGTAAGAATTTCGTAGATTTCACATAAATATCTGCAATAAAAGTGTTTTACCAAAATATTACTATGCTAGGAACATCGTTAACATAATTTATTGATAATAATTGTCAGAAAATAGCAAAACATGACTATTAAACATTAAAAAGTAAAAGCATGTTCTGTAAGCACTTTAATTTTTAAAATGTTATGTCGGACCCATTTTTTTAACTCTATCCCTCTGTGATACATTCTCTTGTAATGATTTTTATGGCAAACTATTACAGCTATAATCAACTAAAACAGCTGTAGCACAATTCTTCTACTTTGTGTCAAAAAGATATACTAAAAGGCAACAAAATGCAAAAACTGCGGGGTTTTTTACCTATTAATTTTTTGGTTAATTGTGATAATCTTAAAGGTTGCTATGACATGATGTTTCTTTTCTTCTTAAATGTAATACATATTTATATATCTTACCACAAAGTTCAATTAATATATGATTATTGCACTTAAATTGTAAAATAAGGGCAAGTTTTAGGAGCTTATTTATTTCTAACGCGCTTTCTTGGGGGTTATTTTACCCCACCCACTTTTGAAGCTGTACTCATCTGTGATAAATGATCAGGTAATGAAGTTTTATGCTTAACTTATCAAGAAATGTGCAAATGACAAATAAGATACAATTTAAACACAATATCCTATACATTAAACTGAAATTATAATGTAAATGCATGTTTTGGGAACATTGTAATTAAAAAAAAAAAAATTCGGTAATTTTACCCCTCCCACTTTTGAAGCTCTACTGTTACATCATAAATACTCAGATAATGATTTTTTTATGCTTAACTTGTTTAGCTATGTTAAATTGATAAAGTACACACAATTTCAATGCAATTCCATTTATATTGTTTTAATACGGAAAAACGAAAGTCATCATATTGTCAAAAAATGCTATTTTTTACCACTTTTTAGGCAAATTGATAGTGATAATTTTAAAGTTTGCCATATAACTGTCATTTTTGCTTGATTGAATCATAAAGTAGCCATATTTTACCTGATATTGTGCAATTAAAACTATATTGTGCAAAATCCGTATGTAAAAAATCAAGAAACAAAAATTATATGGTATTTTGTAATTTATGGCGGCCATATTGGCGGCCATCTTGAATTTTCATATTTTTGCCCGGGCTGCGTAACTTAAGAAATGGGTTTTTAGAAACTACAAACAATATACTTCATAATGGCAATGTTTCTTTTGGTGATACGGTAAATTGCAATAAAACCCCGCCATCTCTTGGACTATATATTTGTATTTTCATGATCATGAGTAAGTATATTGCTAAATAAAGAAATGATAAAAATACTATACAATATGTTTTTATTGTTTTGTCCCATTATTGCATATAAATACAATAAAATTTTAGATTTAAACGAACAGCAGTTGCCTCATAACGATAAGTCCGATTACACCCGCATATGTTTACATTTGGGTAATGGATAATGATTTAACGAACATACATGTAGTTTACTTTGTTTGTTTATAATAACGCCCCAATTGTAAATATGGCCTATACCATATTTGTCAAATAAAGATTTTTAAAGTAGGTCTCGGCAAAGTTTCACTGTCTTTAATTAATTTAAATTTGTCACTTATAGACAGCTCTCGTCAACTGATTTTAACTTATCAATTCCTCGTGCATTTTGGCATTTATATAAAACGGTTTCATCTATACCTTAAAATAAATCAAACTGTGAAATGAGACATAATTAACAAATCAGACATCATTGTTCCATAACCGCTCAGTAAGCGTATTATACACAACCAATTGATAAGTACAGAAGGTTATTCACACCTTCGTCGTCCGGTATTGTCAGGGTAATTGTCTATATAATTGACTTTTAGTCCCCTATCAACCGTCCGATATTCGGTTTTTACAGATTCAGGTATTGTCAATGTTTAATGCAATAGTTTAAAGAAGGGAAAATTTGGGACTGAATTATTCGTCCGGTATTTAGAGAGTTCCGATTTTCTCAGCGTCCGGTTTTCTCAAATTTCACTGTATATGATATAGACTATTTGAGATTGTTTTTCTTTTATACTTTACATTATAGTTTTCTTTCTACAACATTATGAATTTCATCCAAGTACCAATGTTAATAGGATGTTATATTTATTTTTAATGGAAACTGGGAATGCATAGATGTGTATCTTAGTATATGGATATAATGTGTATTTCTGTATTTAAAGACTTACAGTTATGATGGATGAGACTTGCATTTAAAGGACAAGGTTCACAAACAGCTTTTTAGCCAAGTAATTTTACAAATGCAAAACCATGAAATATAAACGCTATCCGACACATTTTACAAGAAATGGCCTATTTTCTATCAAAAAATCACAAAATATCACAGTAAATGATGTATTTTAATGTCTAAAAAACACTATACAATTATTGACTAGTGAGCCATTGAATATGATGTGATATTCACCGGCAGATGACATATTGACCGAGGCGATAGCCGAGGTCAATATGACTTTCTGCCGGTGAATATCACATCATATTCAATGGCTCACTAGTCAATAACTGTTTTATTATATGAATAGGCTAAGAATTAAAAAAAAAAACACGAAAAAGTACATCCTTATATACATGTACAAATTTTGCCTCGTTGAAGCGCGGGGAAAAAGACGCACGTGATAGGCGTGCAACGACTATGCGAACGCTGCGCATACAAAAGTAATTCAAGTTTATACTCATCAATGCGGTTTAGCCTTTAAGTATAACAGTAAAGTAATGGTATTTCAATCGAGAAATATGCCATAAAGAACAAAACGCAACAATTATTTTTTAATTAACACACGTAATTAACAGTCTACGGTGTATATTCATTGAATATGAGTCTCAATCTATTTTTAGACTTGGAAAATCCAATTTAGCCAGTTAATATGATGCTACACCCAGTGAATATGATTTTATAAAAAGTTCTGTTGACTACAGTTTGGACCAATGAGATTGCAGCTATTTTTAGATCATATAATAAAACTTATTAACCATGCATAATTGTCAAAATAGCGAAATTCAGAACGTTCACTGTCGTATTTTCTTAAAATAACATATGAAGAGCCACAAGCGACACAAAGTCCTTTTCAGGTAATGACACCAAATATATAATAAAGCTGTGGCCGAAATATGTTGGTGTCGGGTTTGGCTCTTCATATCTAAAAATAATGTTTTCTAACATGTGTTGTTGCTATGGAAAATCGGTCTTAGCTGATAATACCTATGATATTTGGCATGAAAACAATATTTTTGTTTTAAAATTACTCATGTAGACCTTTAATAAAATTATATAAACTTAGTACAGTGATTTATAACATCTTTTACGTGGTTTTATTTTTAATCATTATCCGAATTTGCCCTGCCCAAATACGTGGTTGATCAGAAAAAAATATTTTCCGTGTGTGGAAAACGTTTGTTTATGTCTTGCTAATAAATGAATACTTAAGACAATATAGCACATTACATTTATGTTTAACCCGCTTCTCGTAAGAAACAGAAAAAATGCGTACGAACGCCAACTTTTGGTACGAGAATTGACCACTACTGTATTCAAGGGAATTAACTCGACATTGAAACTGAAACTGAAAGTAGACTGCTATTGTTTTTCTCTCTGATCGTTTTCCAACATTTTTCAGCGATGTAGGTGCAAAAACTGGAAACAAAAGGTAGAAACCTTTGTATAATTATATTTTGTGATGATAATACTTTTAAATTCAATTCCTGTATCGAATCAATACGTTTATTTCGATCTGTCATTTTGTGTTGTTACGGACGCAGACGTCAACATGTCGACTTTTAAAATTATGGAAGAACAGTGATA
>NW_026866253.1:0-43635 GCF_026571515.1 Ruditapes philippinarum | reverse complement strand
AAATAGATTTTGCTAAATTAATATCTTTAAAAAAATAAATGAGATAAGAAATTTGGGAAAATTTTAAAATTAGTAAATGGGGGCCCCAATCACTAGGGAAAAGATCAAAAAACTTAAAGGGAAATAAAAGTTTTCATAAACTTTGGTTTTTCAGAGAAAAATTTTTTAGAAAACTGGGTAGAGATGCCAAAATGTCTTCTTTTTTAATTTTAAAAGAAATCCTTTTTAAAAACTGTGTAATTTTGCTTTGTGCAAAAATTACGTCTTTATGAAGACGAATATTGAATGTTTTCAAAAAAAAGTCCAATAACAATCAATCTAAATTTATAGAATCAACCAAACCAAAATTTTCTTCTAAAAAATTTTTCTTTTACTTAAATAAAATGTCTAAAATGTAATTTGATTATTTATCTTGTTCAGGTTAAATTTTTAAATTGAAAAAAATTATGGAAAAATAAAAACTTTTTAACTACCTACACCTGTTCAGATTTTTTCCCTGGGATGGGTTTAAATTCATTTTAAAAGCATAGTGGTTTATGTGTAGGAAAGAATTTTGATAATATGTTATTTTTTTAATTCAACAAAAAGTACTCTTTAAATACCCTCCATTTCAAAAAAAGGTTTGTTTTTTTTTCAGTATTCGGGGCTCTCAGTCATGCCAAAAATACTGTTTTCTGTGGTACGCCTTTCACAATATTCCTTTATAATTATTCCTCTTAAACAATAATTGCTTATCTATAAATTCCATTAAGGTTTAATTTTTGGACACAAAAATAATTTTGCAAGTATTAAGTCTCTTAAAGTCCTTTAAAAAACACAAAATTACAATAATCAACAGCAACCCAAAAACTAAATAACTATGAAATTAATGAAATTTTATCATTAGTTTTTACAAGCAATTATAATTTTACAATGATAAAAGCGGAGATAGATTTTAATGTCATACTTATTGCTTTCTAAAAGGTTTAAATTCTATAAAATAAGTGTTTTAAAAAATAAACTTCTGATACAGCACGTCCTTTCATAAGAATAAGCAATAGTCAACTCTATATCTGACAATTACCGCTTTTTTATGATTATGAAAGCCTGTATGTTAATTTGATTTCGTATTTAATTGTTTTTTACATTTCGTTTTTAAGCTATGATCAAAAATCTTTGTGATCAATGATTATTTATATGAACATAAAAATTCTATATCTATATATAACACTTTGATATTTCTAGCAATGTAGCAAGCGGTGTTTTTTTTCATATGGTATTCAGATAAGTGATAAAATTGTATCATACTTACCACATTCTAGATCTTTTAAATATTTCTTTCTGCATTTCAGTTTTATAAAGTCAAGACCACATAATACTCTGTAAGTTCGCAAATAAAGAACACAAACATTTTCAATATCCCTTGTATAAGATTGTTTTTTCTCGTTTTCATTTTCATTGATTTTGAAAAGTAAATGATAAATAGGAAAAATGTTGGTATCAATACCTTGCACAGCAAACACATGATCATTACCATCTGAAATACCACTTGATATTAGTTCTTCTTACAAATACATTTAAAATCCAAAAGTTGTCAATGGTTAAGGTTGTCAAATGGAAGATGAAACAAACTCGGATATACAATGGGTGATATTAGTTTTAACTGCAATTGCAGTTGCCTGTTTCGAGACAACGGTAGCCGCAATAAAGATTTCATAAAAAAGTGTAGAACTCTTTAATAAGATAATATCGAGTAACAGCAATTTAATTTTCAGATCCTCAGGTATGATAAGGTTAAATGGACATATTATCATTTTCATCTTAGAATATCAAAGTAATAGCAGAGTTTAGGGATGAGTAAAGTAAAGTAACGTAAAGTGCTGCATTTTCAAAGCATTATGTATTGTTTTTCATGTTGTTACAATTACTAAATGAAGTGAATCAATGTCATTATTACAGCTCGAATTCGCTATTCTTTTCATTATCTGTTTACATCAATATTGACAAAAAGGGTGTCGATAATTCTTATATAAAATCATACTCGTATTTATCGCCTAAATCTTGATCTACCCTTTTAACCGTACAACGTAATAGCGTAGTCGTTGAGTGTCGGCTTCGTCAGTGTTGAGACCGTGGTTCGATTCTTGGAAAAGGCATTTTTTTCTTTTCTTTTCTTTTTTGATTTTAGATATTTTTCAAAGAACTGGATTTTAGGACAATACTATTTGAGAACATTTAGTTTTAACACAATTGCTTTTAACAAGTAAAGTTAGAGGCAAACACAGTGGTAATTGTATAGTGATAAATGTAGAATGGAAGAAATTTAAATATATAGATATACAAACAAAATGAGCCGAAATGTTATAAACTGTAGCAAATTTAATTCAGAATTGAATTTTAAATAGATTTAAATTGACAATTCTTTTCAATCTGTTTGATGACTGTTAAAATGTAAATACATTCAATTTTGCTAAATCGTTATAAGTTTAACTTTAAATTGTACAAGGTATTAAATTAATCACAGGTTATAAAAGAGAATATGAAAATGTTTTCTAAAAGTAAAAACCATACAGACATAAAAAAAAATGCACAATTCCAGATTTGAACTCGAAAAAAAAGCATTTTCTTAATATACACTCGTCATACATACTCTCTAACCACTAAGCTACTCTGATTTTACGTTTCTATATCTAATTCAATTCTTTTTTTATTGCAGTAAAAGTGCAAAATGTAATAACTGAATAACTTGCGCAACCCATTATATCATAATGGTTTGACCGACTACTATAAACGTTATCGTGTTCGACTTATACTTCTAATTTTCTCTAAGCTAGTAAACTGGTGTAAGCATCGTCTATGTTACCATTTTCAAGCATATCATATGCTTGTAACAAAAAAAACGATGTTTAAAACCAGAAAAAAAACAACACGAACAAAGTATGATTTTGTAAAGTATATGTTGTGAATTGCATTTAAAAAGCGAATATGAAAGTTGTAAAAGAATATAAAGGGTCAATTTCATATCATTTGCTCTGACTAAATAAGTTTTCCTTGTATATTTTTTCTTCATTATTTACTCTCAGTTTCTCCTTCAATATATGATACATCTTCTTTTTATAATCAACCGTTTACTACCGTCCCAGTATCAATGATATTTATTCATTGATTTGCACAAATTATCATGTCCATTTATGCCCATAACTGTTTCCAATGTACAAATAAAACTAAGTACAGCAATTACAGTACGATACATTACTGTAATTATCTGCTATTCTCTTCAGTAATTTCAATACATTTTATTGGTAGTGATATAATGTATTATACACATGCGAGTTTCCCATTAGATGTTATTTCACTATTGTATAATTCAGCAGTAAGTATTTGTGATATCCCAAATCTAAGTATCTATCAAATAAGTAGAAATGAGATGTCTATATTGGGTATGATGCACCATCAGAGACCAGAAATAGGCACAATAAAACAAAACTTAGCCCTGTATATTACAATAACACAAATGTTGTTTATATAATTTATAATCATATTAAGTACCTTTTTTTATTTGGTGATTGTTTTGTGACGAAAGAAAGTTTGAATGCACATTTTTAATAATTTCCATGAAAGATAAATATACTATTATGATTACAGTAGATTTAGTAAAGGGCATTTGTGCTTATTTCTTTAAAATAAGTGTTTGCAACAAGGCGTATATCATCCTTAAGGACATATGTGCTTTATATTATACATAAATATACTGTTTTCAAAAATGTACATATATTATATTCAAATAATCTATAAAGCAAAACCACAATAATTTCAAAAAGGTTTTATTGAAATAAGAATCATCAAGTGCTAATGGGAAAACTAAACATTTTAACTGTTACCGCTCCTTTTGATAATTTGCTACTTGACTGGAACATGTAAAACTGTCATTTAGAAGTAGTGTTTCAAGTACTACCTGGCCAAGTTAATCATTTGTTAATATACACTTATATTAAGACATCTTTACATACCATCAATTATCATAATTATAATTAAGTAAGCATATCAACTAAAATCTATATTTTCAATGATATTCAATGAGGGATAATTTGAGGAACACGTTCGTTAACATCTTCATAACTAAATCAGTATTTCAGTCAGTTGAAGCGATTTCTCATTTTTTCCAATCAAATGCAATATTTCACAACATAAAGGAAAACATTAAAAAAATGCATTTTGACCTTAACCCGTACATGGTCTACTATAATCAAATATATATATATAGATCTTAACATTGTTTCTCTCTTTAATTAACAATCTTGAGGAAAGTAAATAACTTCTAGAATGCTGTAAATATGAAGAATGAATAAGTTGACATAGGTAAATCACTTCACTGTAATCACTGTAAATATGAGGTACATAACATAAGCTAATGTATTTGGATCTCTACATGTAATGACATAACAACGCTATGATATTGAACAGTGGTTCCTAACAATACATACCATTAAATACGATTTTTCACAGAATATAGGACCTATGTATAAATGAATGGTTTGAAATGCAGATTATGAGACAACTGATTATGCAATTTGAACAAAATCTTGTCTTAAAAAATAATCATTCTCATATAAAATTCAAACTTCAAATTTCTTCAACAGATTAAATGAATATAATTAGTTTAAACAAAATTCAGTTAATGTGCAGAACTACACTCTTCTGTCTAATATGCAAATAAAAGCAAGTCAGTGTCTGCCCATACTGCAGAGTATGAATTTTGTTTGACGAAACATTCAATAACAGCCTGATAAAAAAGAGAATCTTTATTAAATTTGAAGTCATTTTGTTATCAGTTTTTGCACCGATTCAGAACTAATTGAAATTTAAATTCATACATTTTTTAAAAAAATGCTGTGCCATGAACCCTTGCATCTTAAATATGCATGTACTTTGTTAAGATGATACGGTTTATGTACTTTTTATCTCTGAATTTGATATCAGCTTGCTATTTTCTGATAATAGTACACATTCTTCAACTTACTGGGCTTTCTTAAGTCTGTTAAAATGAAAAACATGGTGTATTAAACAAGATAATTCATAACATATCTTATACTAGTACTCTTGGATTTCTTTTATGGGCTTTTAGAAAGTAAGATAAAAAAATGTAATTAAAGGAAAAAATGAACAATGATAGCAGGTGATAAACACACTGAAATAAAAGATGTATTCATGAACGCAATAAGTTATAATCACGATAAAGCCATTAGAGTAAGCTAATCAGTGGTCACAGTAGCCATTAACATGTTGAGATAAAAGAGAAAATGATGTGAAGAGTAGGGATTTCTTTGAAAACTGAAACACCCTCTTGAAATAACAGAGGTATCCTATTTACAGCAAAGGGGAATCATTTAAGATTTAAGTAGCTCAAGATTTTAACACAAGAAACTATTAAAATCACATTTATTATTTGCTAATGTTTTTACACATTTGAGATGATCTGCTTCAAATAATATCTCTTGAAAGAATATGGCATAAAGTTGGACTGAGTTAGAGAATAATGGCTGTATTGAAATTTTCACACAATGGGACACACAAACGAACTAAATGAGAATATCAAATGCTTACAGTATCAATTACTCGAATCTATGTCCGAGATATTATGCCATAATTATGTACTAGAGAATTCAAAATAATGTACAAACTTGAATCATTTGCAAATAAAGTTATGTTAAAGTTATCATCTTTAACAGTATCATTGACAAGCGACGCACTAATGTAGGTCAATGTAGGACTCAAAATAAGTCAAGCTAATAATTAGCACTGTTGTTTATCAGATAGGGTAACTAGAAAACTATATAAAGAGATGTCATCTTATATCTGAATGTTGAAATGTTGAAAGAAGCGCCTTTTGCAACACTTTAATGAGTCGTGTAATGTTATATTGTTGACAAAGAATATAATCATGTTATAAGGATGAATATTGAAGGATGTTCCAAATAAAGTCACCTGTTACAATAGTATGCGATATTGCCAAATCATCCGCTAACCCAATATCATTTATTTTACGAGTAAAAAGTATTGTCCACATGGGAATAAGATAGTAGTCAATTGAATGATTATCCTTCAATTTAATTTCGATTTATATACATTCTTTATATACAGGTTTGAAAGCATATCATACTAATGTCATGTGTTATGAAATGGAATGAATATTAAAATTATTCATTTTCATTTTAACTTTGTTTTAATCTGAAATTATTGAATGATCACTTGCTTCCATGATATCATCTCACACATTGACCTATGGTGATTTAGATAGAAAAACTGTCAGTAACATCATTTAAAAGTGTATCCTTATCTTTCTACAGCTTTCAATGATATTTCAAACGTAGAAAAATGATTATCAATAAAGAGATAAATCAAAAATGATGTCATTTTTTATAATAACTTACAATGTACCGGTACTGGTTTACATATGGTTACAATAAGAAAGGTCAGACTTTGTTTATTCTGCAATTGAATATTTATGTGATTTTAAAAGTTTAAATAAAATGAGAAGTTTACTTTATCGCAGGTGCTTAATAACAGATAAAAAAACGCTTTGTGACAAAATACTATTCGAAAAATCAGAAATGGTCATACAAGTTTGTGTTGAAAACGGACTTCGTTACAAACATAAGTAGGATACTGCTTTCAGTCATTCTAAAAATGAGAATTAGGACAGACTGATATTGTCAGACGTTGCTGTCCTGCTAATCATGCATTAGAAATAATCAATTATTTTAAAAAGTGATACATTGTGGCATTTTATAAAACACTAAATAGTTCAATATCTTCTACTTATGATATTTGATATTTAAAAAATGCTTATGTTTGTACCATGAAATGCCAATTACACGTATTGCTTTTTTATTATGTTTGTTTAATCAATATATGATTGAACATGTTTGACATTGTATATGTGTGTGTTTCGTAACTCATTGAACATGGGAGAATGTGCTTATTAAGATTTTGTTCAACATTTCCGTGAACAATCTTTTTCATTCCTGTTGTCATGTTTTCTTACTTACTAAACGCATTAATACAATGTCAAATAATTTTAAGAGTTTTAATCTTACGCAAATTTACGCAAAGTTATCTAAACCGACATTCAACCAAATTTGTTGTTCTCAGTTTTGACGTTAACAATTTGGTTATTAAGCTCTATTACATATTTTTTGTAATTCAATACAGACAGCATTTTAGTTTCAAACATCTTTGTTAACCAACAATATTTCTTACATGAAGCTTAACGAAAACAAGTCTATCGCTTAACGTAGATTTAATTGATTTTATTACACACGTCCTCAAAACTCTCTTGCAGGATGTTACAAGGGAATCAGATGTTTAGACTTCCCTCATTCAAATATCGACGTGATATTAATACTTTCTCTTAACCCTTTACTTTACAAGCATATTGTGAAAAATTGGCCGATTTTATTGAAAAGCCTCCTGTTACAAGTTCAAACAGCTATTAAACTATAAAAAATGCTTTAATACTAATCAAACTTGGCACAAATGTTGACTGGACCATTGCCTTTGTAACGACATGCTCAGTCCTAAATTTCCTGTTACCATGGCAACGAGGGAAATCTCAAAATTGCCAAAAATCACTATTTTGCGTTGATTTTTTCCATCAAAATTGATTTTAAGTGCTGCTTATTCTCAATGGATTGAGATAGAGTCAAAGGTTTTTCAGCGTTGGCTACACGTCACCTTATGGTTGACCTGGGGTCATTTTTATCCTCTCACAAGTCCAAAATTCTCGGCGATGAGGGGGACTACCGCCGTCGTTCAAACCCCAAAAACAGAAAGGGGTACATCCCCCTTTTGGCAACCCCCTGATGTACCTTTCTGTAAGGAGGCGGCGCCGAAAAGGTGGTCACTTTTTTCAGCAACATTTCCCAAACGAAAAATAGTGTTTGGGGCCTAAATAGGGTAACTTTTCACTGTTTGTGGCCTCAAAAAGGGGGAGGTCGAAAAGCCATCAAAACACGTCTATATGAAGTCAAGGGTTAATTATGTAAAAAAATGAAAAATATAACAATAGAAGAAATTCGTGGGCAACCTGGACAACTCATTGATTTTGTAATAAATTGTGTATTTCACTTAAAAGTACATAACTGAAAACAAATAAAATGGATTTCAAAAATAGTCATGCTCTAATACTAGTTGCGTCTGCTATGCACAGTGAAGTCAATGCCTTATGTACTGGACCTATAAAAATAAAGAACACATTAAATACCTCATATTGTAATTCATTGTTGAGTCCATTGTTAGAACGAACGTATCTAAGCTCAAACTCAGATGACAGGTATTTAATTGTCCAGAAACAAGCACAGAATTGACAGTTCTGAGATTCGTGTAAACGCTTAGACACAGTAGTTTATAACCCCGAGGTCTTTGAAATAAATGCTAAATTTCGTGACTGAATAAATGAAAAAAATGCAACATGTTGATATGATTACGTTTGGAAAGTGTGCACTTTTGAAGATTCCTTTTTCTTCGTGCAATAAGTTTGTACAAAACCCATGAAACAAATCTTTATTGATGCATCTGAGAAAAAGTAATATATTTAGTAGAGCTTATAATAATTACATATAAATAATATAAATAATTGCTTCTTTGTACCTCTGCGTATACAAAAGTGGTTCAATCTCCAACTGTAAAAAGATGATGAGTATTTATTTTAGGATCTCCTTTCTGCTATTGTGTAGTTAAGTTTAATAAATTCTAAAACTATATTTTCAAAAAGATGGAAGAAGCAAACATAAGATGAAAGTATAACTGTAACTTCACTAAGCACAGGCTTTCAAGTATGAGCCTGAACTTGTGCTACTTATAAACATTAAGCGTCTTGAAATGTGCTTCAGTGTATGTTTCTCATTTATAGTGGCTATCGTTCACATTCATTTATCGTGATGCAACAAGCTGTTCACTTGACAAAATTTTAAACTTATGTTCAACAGAGGTATTTGGCCCCATAAAGATCTACCCTAAAAATGATTGATAAAAATTAAGTTAAGTTATACTCGCGCTGTAATGTATGTATTTGTATATTATTTCACTCAACGGTAGAGTTCTTAAACTGGCCTTGCTTTGGTTTATACAGAATTTATTTTAGTTCGATTGTGTAGGAAGCTAAAAGCTTATAGACACACTTTCGAATCCGTTCCTGGAACCAACCAGTACTGAGCAATGAGTGTAAAGTGTCTTGCTCAAGGAAACAACGACTTGCCCCTGACGGGATTTGAACCCATACGGCTAGCGATCATTAGATTACTAGTCCGACACGTTAACCACTCGGCCATGCCACCACTTTGGCCTTGCTTTGCCTATGTTTGAATTTTAAATATTGGTGAAATTTGTTTAACCATTCTTAATATCCTGGAAGTATGGAAGTAGAAAAGTAATACGACATTATTGGCTCTTTCTATCTTTCATCTAAAGAGACAAATAAACATATAGATATTAGATCTAAATGCAGAATTAACAATTGAGATTATAGATAATTGCTACATATATCTCACAATTAAAGTTTAAAGCACAATGAAATCATATTATCTAAAGCATAATATGTATATTGCTTTCAAAACAACTTGAACATGTTTTGTATATCAAACATCCAAGAGAAATACTGTTATCATATTTTCTAAAAGGAAAACACAAAAAACAACATTTCACAAACTGAAACTAAATTTGCAGTAAATGCATTTATCGTACATTTATTTTCTGCAAACTAGCGTTGCTGATATCTTATAACTTTGAACGGTCGTTGAAACACGTTTGATGAAATTTCTGAATGAACTTTCAGTTTTATGATGACACTTTGGAAACACTGTCTTGATCCGTCAAACATAATCAGATCATAGTACCTGTGTGCAAATATTACTTTAAATCGTGCAATAGTACATAAACATATAAAGGTATTTCAATGTAGTTTTAAATGATCAGATGCGTTATCAACGTTCATAACATGAATTTAATTCAATAGTAAAAGCGTAACTTTAATCACGATTTTGCTTCCTTACAGCTTCACCTCAGTAGCCAATTTCTGAAGAAACAATAACGTTAAAGTGTTTACATGATATGTGGATATAAGTTAATAAAAATAGATACAACTATGCATGGATTGTTTTATATACAAACAATAATTGTTAATTGAACCATGGCCATAAAGCTTCTTATAAAAGTATATATACCAATAAATTATAATGATCAATCTTTCTAAATGTTCTAAAGGTAGATGTAAATACAATGTAAATGTATTTCATCTTTCATCTAAATAGGCAAATAAACATATTGGTACTTCAGTCATGGTACAGATTTAACAATTTTGATATGTATAAAATATTACCACATATCTTGCTGTTAAAGCTTAAAATGCAGTAAAATCGTATCTGAAGCTTTAGCGATATGGTTAAGTGTCATGATAAAAAAGAACATTCATTTTAATGTTTTTGTTATCATATATTAATGAGAAATAACTGAAAATAGAACAATTCCATTGGTACATTAATTTGAAATAAAATATTATTCATATGTAAATAAACTTTTAATTGGGGTATATTCTTTCATCCAGACGAGAAACATCCAGAAATTATTCTAGAAGCAAAAACGTTTTTCAATTAAATTACATTAACAGTGCTTTTTTGTAAATAAACATCGTTTGCCATTTTTATATAGAAACAAAATAGAAACATTTTTTATAACTAAATAAAACATTTTTATATATGAAATAAGATATATGCACCGCAACGTAAATGGTCCTTTTTGTAGATCAATTCATTTATCTTTAAATATATGTTTCTTTATTAAAATACTAACATCGTTAAATATAATCATAACCTTTACCTGCTGTAACCGCAATTGATCATTTTTTCTAACAGTTTAGAGACAGGCTAATTCGGTTAGTCAGACCAGGCCCCATACTATTGGTAGGTCAGGTAATGTATTTTAAATGAACTGGTACACATTCGAATCGGTGCAATATATTAATATATATCTGGAAAAAAATGGTGATTCTTTGGCGGCACTAACCACAACAAAATTACATGAAAATTCCAGACTCGGTTTGATTGAGTCTCATTGGGTAAGGATTAACTCATATAAGATTTATGTTTAATTGCAGTTTAAGTTTCCCTTAAAGGTTACACTCATTTGGCCAACGTTTATTGAAAAATACAAAAGTATATAAAGTCCAAATACTCAAAGACGAAAAAAAATGAAAAGTCTTTCATTAAGTTATATCCCAGAAATAGTTTTAAGATGCTACTTAAGAATAAAAATATTGCAAAATGTTTAATGTTATAACATGATTGATTTGAAATACAAGCTATATCTCCTAATTAAAGGGAACAAGTAACACTTATTCTAACAAGACTATTCAAGTGGCATTCCTGTGGTGACGTAATTACAGACAAGTTGTTCTCAAGTAGAAATGTGCACTGTTTGCAACATCCTATTTATTTGTAATAATTTCGCAAACGAAGTAAGTTTACCGGTAAGCTATAGATTGGCACAAGAAATGACTTTGGTTTGTCATAAACATACAATCAAACTTGTCTTTTGTGACTTTAAAGGGGATATCCCAAAAAAGGTCTTTTTATCCATGTCAATAAAAAGTTTCAGTTTTACTTTTTGAAAGTTTGCATATTCTTTCATTGCTTTGTTTGTTGAAAAATTTAGTAAAATATCCTCTTGTACTATTTATTATAGTTAAAATGTTTTCAATAACGATTTTGACATGCTTATTGTCTTATTATGTTGAATAAGATGAAAACAATGAAATATTTGAATATGTTGATCTGACAATGTGGAGCATGAAATAAATACTGTTTTAAGTCTTTACTTTAGCTAAAACATTAATAAAAATCGTCAAATTACTGTAAGAGTCAGTTTATCTTTCATTTCATAAAAATAATACATTGTTATACAATTATTGACTAGTGTGCCATTGAATATGATGTGATATTCACCGGCACATGACATATTGACCAAATCGATAGCCGGGTCATTATGGCTTTCTGCAGGTGAATATCACATCATATTCAATGGCACACTAGTCAATAATTGTTTTATTATATGAATAGGCTAATGATTTAAAAAATATACATGTAAAACTTTTGCCTGATTCGTTGAAGCACGGGAAAAAAGACGCACGTGTCAGGCATGAAACGACTACGCCCCGTTTACAAAAGTAATTCAAGTTTATACTCATCACTGCGGTGAAACTTTTAACTATAATAGTAATGATATTATAATCAAGATGCCATATAGAACAAAACGCAACATTTTTTTAATGCAAACGTGTAATTAACAGTCTACGGTGTACGGTCATTGAATATGAGTCTCAATCTATTTTTAGTCTGGGAAAATCCACTTCAGCCAGTGAATATGATGCTTCACCCAGTGAATATGATTTTATAAAAAGTTCTGTCGACTTCTGTTGGAAAAATGAGATTTCAGCTATTTTTAGATAATATAATAATTTATTTTGCGCATAAGTAGTCAAAAAGTGAAATATCTGAAAAGAATTCGCTCAAATCAATATGCACTGAATGATCGTTCCCTCTTGTTATGATAGCTAACATCAAAGGAATGAATTTCACGTTTACATCATACAGCTCAGATATCTCAATGATGAAATTTACCTCACTTTTGCACACAGTGTCTTTGATATTGTAAATGGCAAAAAAGACATATATAATAGTAACGTCCGGATTTGGTGTTTTAATTTGTAAATTTATTATGCCCTAAATTTATAGTCCTACTGAAGATGGTTTTAATCACAACACAATGTTCCGTTTTATTATTTATTGTTTCTTTCTCAGTGGAATACCACAAACATTAATAATATATAAAATATACACAGGTTATCCTGACGTTAACAAATACAATGTAGATATTAAAAAGCAGTAACAAATATTTCTAGTGGAAAGCCACAATGTTATTAATTGGAAATCCAAAAATCTAACTGTTCGATTTTCTCTATCTTTACAATATTTCTAAAAATGGTTTCGTTTTTAAACTGACCAATAAAAAATTTAACATTTTTTGTGTCTTAAATAACAAAAAATGACCAATCAGGTTTCAATACAAAATAAGGTAACATAGCAACATAGAATTTTATAACAACAATCATCACCTGGACATTTTATCAGTCATAAGGTTTAAAAACTTATTAAGTACAGACAGCTTAATTGACTTTATCACCTTTATATAATAAAACTTTTAGCACAGTTGATTGGACAAAGAGGAAAAGCCATATTTAATCTTCCGGTTTACATAATTATTAATTTGACTTCTGTTATTATAACATATAATATTTTGCAACTTAACATATTCGAAATTACACACATTGTTCTGAAAAATTTGACCTTTTAGAAAATGAATTATATTTTAAAAATATTTGTGTTTAAAAACAAAATCATCATGCATATTTATTCATTTTTTTTAAAAAGAATTTTATCATTTTTCGGACGCACAACACTTCTCCCTCCTTTAAGACTATTTCACTCCTGTGAAATGGAGCATAAATATGTATATAACAAAAATAAATATCATTAAATTAGAATACTGTTAACGTAAGATATTCAGTAACAGATATATATTGTGAACATAAAGCACCGATTTTGCTGAAAAGCGTAAGTACCATCCACTAAATATATATATTCTAATCACTGTCTTATTGTAAACAATACACCCTTAATGACGTCTATTTCTGTTGTATTGCCCTCTATGTCCTTGCTGTCTTCCGCGTGTGACAATCGCCTCCCCTATGTTGGAACCCGGGAACTTTCGCATGTGTTATAACGATCGTGTTGTTGGTTTTCATTTTCAGTTACTCTTCTGCGACATAAATATTTTCGTTTTGTCTGTCAGCTGAGCGATCTCATTTCTCAGCTTTCATTTTTATTTTTAAGTTCATCTATTTGGTCGTTTTTCATTGATTCTGTCACCATTGCTTTGTAAGTGTTCCGGTTGTATTCAAGTCTCAGTTCTTCTTAATCGTCATGTATTTTAAATTCTATTATGAGTTTGTCCATTTTTTCTAGTTTTGACGAGTCAGCCCTAAACTTTTCTTCTAGCGAGTTTCTTTGTAGTATCAATGTTTCTTGAAGATGACATATTTCTGATTTCTTGAGGTAAATCTCATTCTGCAGGGTTTTCGGTAAAGTCCTTGAGTCTTTGATTTTTCAAATTGAGAGCCACATTTTCTGATTTCAAACCGTTAATTGTTTTTATTCATTGAATGAGTTAAAGATTTCAACTTTGAAATTCTGCTATTGAACATGACTTACAGAGTTGTTTGTTTGGTTGTTCTGAAAGAAAGCAATCGTTTTCATTGTAGAATGGTAATGTGCATTCTGCTGTTTTGCGTCTAATAAAAGTTGTCATTCGTTCTTGATCCCGTTGTTTAGATAGACTTGAACTTGACTGCTTGATGTTGGCAAACTCGTGCAAAATGTCCAATTCTCTTGCATTTGTTACATCTTGCCATTTTCGCACAACACTTCTCCTGTCTGTGATAATGATTATGTCCACATTGTCCACATGATTTTTCACTTCTAAATGGTATTCCATTTATGAAACTCATTGTTGTTTTTCTTGGGGAAGTTGAATTCGTAGTCTCGCTTGCTAAATTGAGAGGTTGGGAAAGACACTGATTCCCACCAAGTATTATGCCCTAAATTTATAGTCCTACTGAAGATGGTTTTAATCACAACACAATGTTCCGTTTTATTATTTATTGTTTCTTTCTCAGTGGAATACCACAAACATTAATAATATATAAAATATACACAGGTTATCCTGACGTTAACAAATACAATGTAGATATTAAAAAGCAGTAACAAATATTTCTAGTGGAAAGCCACAATGTTATTAATTGGAAATCCAAAATCTAACTGTTCGATTTCTCTATCTTTTACAATATTTCTAAAAATGGTTTCGTTTTAAACTGACCAATAAAAATTTAACATTTTTGTGTCTTAATAACAAAATGACCAATCAGGTTTCAATACAAAATAAGGTAACATAGCAACATAGAATTTATAACAACAATCATCACCTGGACATTTTATCAGTCATAAGGTTTAAAAACTTATTAAGTACAGACAGCTTAATTGACTTTATCACCTTTATATAATAAAACTTTTAGCACAGTTGATTGGACAAAGAGGAAAAGCCATATTTAATCTTCCGGTTACATAATTATTAATTTGACTTCTGTTATTATAACATATAATATTTGCAACTTAACATATTCGAAATTTCACACATTGTTCTGAAAATTTGACCTTTTAGAAAATGATTATATTTAAAAATATTTGTGTTTAAAACAAAATCATCATGCATATTTATTCATTTTTTTAAAAAGAATTTTATCATTTTTCGGCCGCACAGCACAATTATTTTAGCTCAATCAAAAACGAGTAATGCATTTTCTACGATTGTCATTTACATTGAGATTAACATAATTTGCAATCTCTTCAAATGACAATACTATTATAATTGAGGTATAAATCGTATATAAATTGACCAATCCTACAAAATTGATCGCGATTATTAATACTCTCTTCATAGTTCTAATATAAAGAATATCTAAGATAAAATAGATTGTGGTTTTAAGTGAAAACAACCAATATTTAATATTTATCATATCAATATCGGTCTAATTGAAACGCCTTACATTGAGGATGTGTACTGTTATACTTTGTTGGTCAAAACAAAAGAATATGCAAAGATCAATTTAATTGCTGGTCTCAGTCAAACGCCAAAAATTTATGATTTGTAGGAAGATATATGAATGAACTAGGGAAAAACTAAAAATGGAAAAATTACAAAATATTTAGTAATGCACGGAAATAACTAAAAGTGTGTTACGTCAGTAATTTTTATCATTATATCAAAATTGTAATTTAATATATGTTTCTTATGCAGACATCATGTATATCATAAATGCATTTGATTGAAGGTTATAACCTGATTTGTGTTGATTTGTGAATAACAAAGGAGGGGACAATGAAGTTATAAAAATTTCAAAAATGCTGTTAGGCATATCATCAAGTTTTAACTCTCTGTTACTAGGCATTTAATCTATAAAACAGATTTTGTTGCTTTATTTTCATTTGCTCAAATGACGTCTATCTCGCATTTTTTTTAAATTGATGTAAATAAGAGGCACAGACTTAATTCAAAAAAGAAATAAATATAGTTTATAGAAATTAAGTTGTGTTCCATTTGGTATACGTAGTTCTTGACTGAGAATATACATGAGTATTGTCAATGGTTTCAGATTCTATCAACACATTCAGAATAGTAAATATATGGCGAAGCGAAAAATGACTTGCTGCAACTCTTAAAAATTGGATTTCTCATGTTGAACCATCTAGTGAACTATAATATGCCAACATTATGGGAATGCTTTTCTAACTGACCATGAAAATTCATAACTAATATTTGAACTTTATATGTGTGTTTCAAGCTGATCACTGCACATAGGCAGATGTTTTAATCCTTTTAAATATCATTGGCTACATTCTACCTGTTTTTTTCTACAGTACAATTAATTTTATGATCTATATACTCGATTTGCTACACATTAATGTATTTTATATATTGTAAGGAAAGTTTCCGCCATTCTCTTCATTGTGGCAGAATCAATAGGTAAAAAAATGACCACCATAAAAAGTTTGGCAGATTTAACATTCATATCGATACACTGACAGAAAAGGGAATGAACATTGATAACGAAAAAAAATTGAAGTAAAGATGTATTTGTTTGTTTTTAGAAGCACTATTATGGTTTTTAAGGACTTAAAGGTTTAAGGTTTAAGGTTGTAAAAAAATTATACAAAAATGTGCCGGCGTAAAATTGGCTATTCTTTATTTTTGTGTACGTGTTTCTTAAAAAAGCTGTTCCCGATATAATAGTCAAATTCTAGGATATCAGATAAAAAACGAAATTTAAAGCAATATTGCACATTTAAAAACATTTTAGACACGACATTATCAATAAATTCAAACAAGATAGCGTCATGCAAGTATCTATGGAGGGCGATCGTTGCCAAAATTCCAGTCATGTAATGTGTTCCTTTTGAAAACTACTTTTGAAAATGCGAACGTGTATGTCTAGCATTTTTTATTGTATTCGTGCACAGCAAATGATATGCCTCTTAATCCAATCTTTTAATTGAAGGCACCCGCTTTTAAATAACAAGTTTACATGTTATTCTTAACAACTGACCTATCATGGAGAACAACAACAAATTTACAAGTTCGTATCTTCCATTGCATATAATACATAAACATGTTTTATCTATCCGTACCTGAAAAATACAAATGAAATGTAAAACTCAAATACAGAAAATAGAATTTAATAAAACGTGTTTCCAGTCGTAGAACTACAACAGGACGTTTACACAGTAACACGTTTAAAGTGACAAAAGTAGATTCACAAAGTTAAACGATTTTAAGTCATGCATGACGCCCCGCCCCTCTCTGAGTATTACGAAATGTACGAACAGGTATAATACCCGTCGCCTGTCTCCTATTTCTTAATAATGTGAAGGAAAACACGGCGTCCATTCTAACTTTTTTTTATTTCTATAAAAAGTCAAATATTTTTGGTATCAAATGAAAGATTACTCCATAAACTTTGTATGAGTGCCTCAAAAAAAAATTAAATAGATGTATTGAAATTTTTGTTTCAAAATTTATTATTTTTTCCTCTGAAAATAACACTCGAATTGATAAGAAAAACACGGCGTTCCCTCCAAACTTTTTTATTTCGTAATCGATTTTGATAATTTTTGATTGAAATAAAAGTGTGCTTCATACGATTTATGAAAAATAATTATATAATGCCTAAAAATAAAACTGAATTAAATCAAAATGAATTATTTTTTTCGTTTTAAAGTTTATCATGTTACTTTCTGTAAAATAGAGAACATAAGAATCTCTAAAGAACGCTCAAAACGACAAAGTAGAGAATGTTGCAGGCTCGGTTTGATTGAGCCTGTTCATGGACGGTAATGGAAAGTGCAAGTTACCGTCCACGCCCCCTTGCACCGGCATAAGCAAAATTCAACATTTATCATGAACTGGTTCAATTTTGAATTTTGAAACACCCGCATATGTGTTAAAAATCTGGAAACAAAGTGATCCCTCGGAAACATTAATCACAACAAAATTACATAAGAGTTGCAGACTCGGTTTGATTGAGTCTGTACATAAGGGATAATGAACAAGTGCAACTTCCCTCACGCCCCCTAGCGCCGACTTGAGCGGTACTCAATTCTCAACACTTAATAGCGCTGGCATCATTGATCCCGAAGGACCAGAAAAATATAACAACACTGAAGTGAAGTACGGGGCAACTTTTTACAGCTGCTACACGGCACTTGACACCTGCTGTTGTGAAGTATAAAAATCTTGAAACAAAGTGATCCATCGGAAGCATAAATCACAACAAAATTACATAAGAAATGCAGACTCGGTTTAATTGAGTCTAGATCTGTACATGAGGGATAATGAACAAGTGCAAAATGTTTTTATTTATACTGAGAATACCTTATTAAAGATTGTACATATGTGCTACGGATAAGTATTTCCTTGATTTCAGAAAGGAAATCTCGGGGGCCGCTTTAAAATCCTATTTTTGCAAATACTTGCATAGTTTTTGTTTAAAATGAAATTTGTGCCAATACATTTTTCAATGATACCAATAAAAATATTGGATGATCGTTAGATTATCAATAAAATTACTCCCTTGAAGTTGGTCATTGTTTCCCCTACAAATTTCCAAATCGCCGATGTTTCTCAGGAAAACACGATGTTAAAATCAGCAATTTTCAAGTGATGTTGCTAGTGACAAAACTTTTGTAACAAATGAAACATTTATGTGATGAAAAATGCGCTATGTTGTCCTTCAGTTTTATTTAGAAATATTGGAGAGGTTTTATACCTGTCCGCAATAGAAGTTCGTAAATACTCCGAGAGGGGCGGGGCGTTATGCTTGACTTAAAATCGTTTAACTTTGTGAACCTACTTTTGTCATTTTAAACATGTTACTGTGTTAACGTACTCTTGTAGTTCTACAACTCGTAACACGTTTTCTTAAACTCTATTTTCTGTATTTAAGATTTACATTTCATTTGTATATTTCAGATCTATAAGTGTGCAAACATGCATATGTATTGCATGCAATGGAAGATACGAACTTGTAAATTTGTTTTCGTTTTAGATGTTAGGTCAGTTGTTACGATCTATATGTAAACTTGTTATATAAAGGCGGGAACCTTCAATTAAAAGATTGATTTAAGAGGCATATCATGTGCTATGTATGGGTACAATAAAAAATAGTAGGCATACAAGTTTGCATTTTCAAAAGTCATTTTAAAAAGGAACACTTTACATGTCTGGAATTTTGGCAACGAACGCCCTCCATAAGTATCAAGTATATAATAAATATACGAAACATCACTAATTCCGCGTCGTCACTTATTTCACGGTAATGACATATTTATATGTGACCAGTGTTAAAATTGGTCAGAATTGACATATTTTGTTCATACACATAAACAACAATGTATTTATTGGACAATATTTTAAATCTCTAAATTTTTACGTAAATCTGAACAACATTTTACAAATTTCTGCAAAAAAGCATTAGTAGTCGATTAAATATGTGAATATGTCTGAAAAAATTATCAATTTCTAAATGTTCTTGTTTTTTGAAAAAAAAAAATGTGTTACAAAGTAGGGATAGTTTTAAAATTAAAAATTAAACAAAATAACATGTTGTAAACTAAAACATGAAGATATGAAGTGTAACACCATTTACTGCGACTTTAATGATAACTTACTGATTTCAAAATGACCGACACATGGTCTATGTCTGGCCCATTAAAACTAATTTTGACTGAATATATTGTTGTTTCCTTTTTTCATATAGCAGAAAATCCCTATATGTTACTGCGTATGACAATTTTTGTTCTGTAAATTTCAATTGTTGTTTTCTTTCTTGTTTCAAAGTGTTAAGTACCGTGAACTAAGAGAAGCACAATATATATAATAAATAAATTAAAAATGCTAACAACATACTTAAAAGTTTGCTATTCCTCTTCTACACCAGCATATGATCTAAAGTAACCTTCTTTTTAAGTGTATTATTTATCATAAATAAATATCGTAAAGTAATTGATATTGACAATTAAATTGAGGTTTCATGTACAAAAAACGTGTCACGTTAATTATATCTTATTTTTAATGCACACACTTTTAGATTCAAAAACTTGTCGTGGTGGAAGAAAACAATTAGTTGTATTTGAAAACATAGAACTGGTTCAAACGCATCAAATGAGCTTAATTATCTACCAAAAAGTATTTGGCAGAGAAAACACTGAAACTCTACCAATAAACCTAAAAATGAAATTATGTGAAATTATTAATGAATATTATATTGCTAAGGAATGCCGTGGATGTTAATGTATATCCAATCTTTCTTGTTTATTACCAATATCGAATAGCTCTTAATCAACGTGATTACAAACAAGCATGGGGTAATTCATGCTCTTAATATCAATTCATATACTAATTACGTTAAAGATGAGTTGTATAAGCTAGATTGTTAAATAAAATATCTTTTAGGTTGTTTGAACCAGTCTCAAGTCCGCGTTCTTACATTAACCTGTACTGATGTCATGGGAGGTTACCCAGTACTGCGTTCCCCACTTTAATCTCTGATAAACAAGCAAGTGTCACATGTGAATAAACAATATTTACGTAAAGTATTGGCAAGATGATGGCTCTTTATATGCAAAAAACAAAGACTGTTGACAGAGGCATGAAAAAAGGGATAGTCCTAAAATTTTTGTTGAAAATTGCTACATTATTTTTAATAATAATAATAATAATAATAATGATAATAATTACCACATTTTTATAGCGCCCTTCTCAAAAAATAAAATGTTCAAAGGCGCTTTACAATGGAATTATATACATTTACAATGACTTTAAAAACAAAAATAAGTAATACAAATAATAACACACATATATGTATACATTTACAAAATATAAAATATAACATGATTAATCTAAAAGTCTAAAACTCAGTCGATCAAATAAAAAAAATGTACATGAAGAATAATCTAAGACTTGGAAAAAAAAATAAAGAGAAACGTTAAAACTATTAAGATTTAAAAAAAATACAAATCAAGATAAGACAACTGAAATCTAAATCCAATTTGATAAAAACAGTAAACAATACAAATTGAAATGTGATTCAAAAATAGACTATTATATTTCAAATGTGTACCCAGATATCTCATAACAAAAGACAACACGCCAATTTACAGTGATGACAAATACAGCACAGTTAGTTACTATAAATTTTCTGGAAAAAATGTGTTTTTAAAGATTTCTTAAAAACATCTACTGTTTTTGAGTCTCTGATACTGTCTGGGAAAGCATTCCACAGTTTAGGTGCCACCGAAGAGAAACTGCGTTCACCATATCTTACAGTCCTACTTTTGGCAACAACAAGTTGCTTTGAAGAGTTCTTTGATCTTAAGTTTCTTGTTGGTTGATATAGCGCCAGTAAATGTTTAAGGTAAATTGGAGACTGGTCATGTAGGGCTTTATAAGTTTGCATAAGGATTTTAAAATCTACACGGTAAACAACAGGAATACAGTGTAGTTTCTTCAATACTGGAGTGATATGTTCAAATCTGGATGTTCCTGTGATGATGCGGGCAGCAGTGTTTTGAAGATGTCGTTTTAGGTACACCATATAAAAGTGCATTACAATAATCCATGCGTGAGGTGACTAAAGAATTCACTAAAGATTTTGTTGCATCAGTATTCAGGTATTGCCTTATATGACCAATCTGGCGTAGTTGTCCATAACAAGATCTACAAACTGAGTTAATGTGCTTTTCCAGGGTCATGTTGTTGTCCAATACAGCACCAAGATTTCTTACACTGAATTTTTCACGTCGATTGACACCTGCTTACTTTAAAAATTCAAATGTTGCGAAGGACCAGCACTAGGACAATGTATGAGACTACGTTTTCACTTTTTTGCATTCACACAACACTAAACACTTCAATTTTCATACATAAGTGTCTTTAATTATCATTCTTTAAACTGATAATCATAATACTGCACATGTTATATGACTCTTCTGCTATTAGAATAGTGAAGT
This sequence comes from Ruditapes philippinarum, assembly GCF_026571515.1. Taxonomy (NCBI): domain Eukaryota; kingdom Metazoa; phylum Mollusca; class Bivalvia; order Venerida; family Veneridae; genus Ruditapes; species Ruditapes philippinarum. The sequence continues at coordinate 21,427 of NW_026866253.1, read as the reverse complement.
TAGAGTTAAATTTGTTTATATAATTCAAGTGGGTGTTTTTGGAAATGTTACATAGACCAAGTAAATCTGAAGTGAAAATGTGCATGTGTTTTGTCTGTAACATTTCATTCATATTTTAAAATTCCACAACCAGTGCGAGTTCTATGTGAAAACAATTATAGTTTGTACCAGACAGATGGTTTGGATGTAGAAAAATCTTAGAAATGAAGTTGCGAAATGTTTGATTGGATATCAGACTTCACATCGTATTTGTTTAACCAATTTTGATGTCCCTAAACGTTTTATGTATTGTAGATTGAAACTATAAGGTTTGACTGAATACGGGTAATATGCGTCTATTTCCCTGAGTTAAAGCTTTATGTTCAATATTTCACCAGTTCATGTAAAATGTTGAATTATGCTTTAGCCAGTGGGAGGTGGATGGTAACTTCCAATTACCAATATCGTCTATGGGCAGGCTCAATCAAACCAAGCCTGCAAAATATTCAATTCTGCCGTGTTTGGCTTTCTTTAGGAATTCTGTTATCCTCTACTTTACATTATAACTGAATTGAAATTGTTTTGTACTAAAGCCTAAATACGCTGAGTCTCAGGAAGGAAATGCAGAATAATCAAGGCCAATATCTGATCTTAGGTTAAAAAGAAATCTCTATCTTAGGTATTTGGTCCGCACAGTATGTACAAAGACCAATGCAAATCCAGAGATATGAAACATAATACAACAATAAAAGTTTAATTACCTTGAGTATGACTGACACAAACAATAGATATCAAACACAGTGTATATCAATATAAAGCATTTCGAAGTGCTTTCAAGATTACATAACACTGCTGTTTTGTATTTTTGAAAGAAAGAAATGTTGTGATGAAATATGTTCTGATGTATACTAAGATAAGATCAGATATTTAAAAAATATATTGTTTTTAAATGAACTAATCCCCGAATATATTCCGTAATATTTTGTTGGACATTTCCATAGGAGTAAATGTTGTAATGTGTGTTTTAAGTGCAAAAAATAAGTTGAATAAATTTTTATTTTGTCAAAACTATTATTACTTTTTCAAAATGGATTTTTCTGGAGATGATTATGATATTCGGTTCGTTCTTTGGGTAGTCCTTATATGATTGTTCAGATAAAAGCGCTTAAAGTGGTGTTTTACTGAAATTGGTATCATGGTCATATGGTTCTAAGATAGGCTCTTGTTCTTGTACAATACTCAGACATTTGAAACGAGTAGAGTATTTGCAATTAAAATATAATGATAGCATGTAGAGTCAAGAAGTTTGATCCATCCAATGACATTTGTCATTTATCAAGATACAATTCCAAGAAAAATTAAAAACAATACGTTATAAAATATAAATTAAATTTAATTATATGTTACACATTAAGGTATATATCGACACAAATATACATTCATCTTTAGCTGAATTATAATAAATGATAGGCGTTACTAACCGTTTACTGTAAATGTAAGTTTTTTTCTTAATTCTGACAGTGTTTAATTTACTCAGCAGGCACTTTATCAAAATGACTAATTAACGACAGGAGTGTAATTGATAATAATTTATATATAAGTAGATGATTATTGTACGGGGATGTTTAAGCATTGTTTTAGGACCAAGCACGTTTATTAATTAAAATATTCCAAGTAGATAAATTACTTCAGAATAAATTATTTTAAATATACATTGATCTGCAGTAAAACATTATTAAATTATTTATATACGATTTTTATTTATTTTCTCAATAATGAAATGGTGTTGAAGATATAGCTTCCCAGCGACTAGTTTAAGGTATTACGACCCTAATGGGCACATTAAGGAACTAAAAAATTGACATCATAGGTCAGATATATACCTTAAAGTACACCTGTATGCAAAATTTAAACAAAGTTTAACGTACGGAAATCAAGTTATGGCCACTTTTCTGAACTCAAGCTAGAGTGCTAAGAGGGCCCTTTTTTAGAAATGAGGAACCTTTAAATAATCTGAAATAACATTCTAATGAAAAATGTTTTCCCATTAATTTTTGAAATGAAACAAATAGTACCATTCAGCTAACAATCCACATAAGCAAAATTATGGTTTCTACTTTAAATTTATGAAATCTGTATAAAAATGTTACCCTGCCCTACCCATTTTTACCACGTGTCTGACCATTTTCCTACTTGGGGAGTTTAATTTTAAAAAATCCTTAAAATTTACCCAAATGAGTGCCTGTTTTCAAAGTTTCCAGAAATTTTTAAAGAAGTATATTAGTTGATCTTGTAAAATATGAAATACTTTTACTGTCTAGTTTTGATTTTATTACACTTAATATCAGGTACCATATTTATTACTAGATTTAGCATAATTTAGCCAATAAATACCTCTATAAATTAAAAAATCAAAATTAAACAATTTTTACATTCCAAATAGGACATGAGAGATACATAAATAATGTTAAAAGAAAAAAGAAAGAAAAAAAGTTGACCCTTCTGGGGATTGAACCCACGGCCCTCATTTTGAATGTAGTTAACAGTAGTTCTAGCCTATTTGAATACTCTTCAAAGCGGAGGTAAAGCATTAGGATAATAATACCTTAAAAAAAAGATAAATTTTCATTCAGATGAGAATTTTCCGAATGTTTGAATCAAATAACATAAAGTGCAAAAAAATTTTTTTTTTGTAAAATGAATCCCGCTTTTTAGTTCAATGAATTTTGACTTACAAATAATAGCAATTCTGTTATGTTAAGGTAAATAAAAAGAAAACTGGCTAATTTGCAACTATTAGTTATATGAAATGCTAACTTAGAAAGAAAGACATTAAGGTCTATTTACACGAAAATATCTAAACGCTCCTTCAAACTATTAACTTCCTTTCAGTAGTTTTCAATTAGGCTTAACTCCTAATTGAAGGGAACATGTAACACTTATTCTTACAAGAGAAACTGAAGTGGTATTCCTACGGTAATGTAGTCATCAGACAAATGGTTCTCAAATAGAAATGTGCATGTTCACTGTCTGCAAGATCTTAATCGTTTTTATTTCAGACATAGATTAATCGGGATGATGAAGTTTCAATATAAACTGTTTAATTGGATAGTCAATGATTTTACCATTAATTACATACTTCTTATGAAATTATTTGTCATTTTTTATTAACATATTTCGAGACGAAATAGAAAGTTTAGGATTGTGTGCTACCATTTCGGTAAGGGTATTTTGTCTCGTTTAAGCGCCTATAATGACATCGGGAAACCTATGATTAGAAATAAAAGGCATAATATTCAAATTCTCGAATAATTTTGTCGGATGTACAACAGATCTAAGATATTTAGTCTAAGGGTAATAGGCTTGTTACAAATGATTAATAAATCATGGATGACTGATAGTGGGTCACTTGCGGTGCAATTGGTAAAAAACTTGTTTTTTATACAGAAAAATTGTGGACTAGATAAACTGTCGAGATAAGCCAAATCTTTGTTAAAACCTGATGTGTACGCCGAAACTCTAGGTTTTTATTAATTTATTCAAACATGAACATTAAGGTTTTGACAATATTATTATTTTCAATCGGTATGACTATATTTACACAAACATACACTTCTATTTTTCAGGGTATTTCTACTTAATATAAAATCATCTTTAATATTAATTTTGTAACAATGGTATAACTAATCCAGTACAGTTTTTACTTTTTGGCAGCGAAAGAGACGTCGAAGAACAAAGGAAAAGCATGTACTCATGTGCGTGTGTGTGTGTGCGTGTGTGTGTGTGTGTTTGTTCAGCTGCCAATGACAGGACCTGTGCGAGAAAAACGACCTACCGTCTGAGGAAGGTTTCGATTTAGAGGACTTACACACGGGTCCTCAGATTGTTTTCTTCGATTTAGCTTCGAAAACAAGATTTCTGTTGTTTCTTTAAAAATTTGGGAGTCCTCGTTTTGATAGGTCTTATAGGACTTCGTACACACCATATACACAATTTACTACTACCACGTGATGAGGTGTGTAAAATTTTACCCAATCTGTGATAGAGTAACGTTTACCGCGTTATTTTTCAATGACCTATGTTAGGAGTCACCTGATTGGTTAATATTTTCACCAGCAATCACCTGATTGGTTAATATTTTCACCAACAAGCCGCCATTTTGGATCACGATTGTCATGTAAGTGTGTCTTTTTATTTTCCCAAAGAGGACATTTTACTTAATGAAAATCATTAAATTTTCGTCGGGAGAAGGTGCAGAAAGTTTTGTTTAAGCAAAAACGTACAAAGGTTACGATTCAATGGTAGGCTATTGTACATTTCACCACTTTGTTTATTTCCCGGACGTTCACAGGAAATTTTTTTTATTCACATGCTCTGAAAGTAGCTGTATTTTTAGATTATAAACTGCAGATTTAAAGGCCGTATCTGTAAACGTTATAAAAGATAAGCAAAAAGGTGTGAACGATTCTTTGTTATTGTTTTATTTTAGTTTTTTTTTTCATATTCATGCTGCAATAACAGAACGATTCGCCCCCATTACGTCTCGTCCTGTATAACATTTTAATCTATGTTTTGGTTACATCTTATGTTTATGGAGAAGACAAGCAGAACATTAGCTAAAAAATATGAACTTACAATTCTGCTTAACCATTCTGTATGGTACCTTTAACTTAACTCACAGACCACAGGTTCCACGTTTTATTTTCATTTCCTGGTTAAAGTAAACGATCAGCAGTATGCAGAATGATAAATTTACAAGTTTAAGTAAAGACATAGATCTATAATATAATTGTTATCTACATCTTTGGACTATTAGAAGAAATAAAAAATCTTATCAAAAACTTACTAATATACATTCACAGCTATATTTTTGGAAACCCTTTCTAATGCAGTCATGCTTAAAATGGATATCAAGATAATTCAATGAGATACAATATAGGTACTCTTCAAATATTTCCCAAAAATATTGAGTAAATAAAACTTCAGTCATTCAAAATGTCCATGCCAACACTTTTACTTATAGAAACGGTTACTTAACACTTAAGTTCCTCTCATATTCAAATTCTTTTTAGTACCATTACTGACGTTTGTCACTGTCAAATATGTACAAACAAATGCTACATCTTATATCAGTAAGAGTTCCACAATGGGTGTGATGGTTCAAGGAGCAATTCAGTTAAGGAATTCTTCGGAATTTAAATGTAACTGTGTATATTATGATACTTCATTCGAGGTATTTTCACTCATTAGTTTTTTGTTTGTTGTTTTTTTTATGTTTTTATTAAGGAATTTATTTATGACTGCTGGAATATTCGTAAATATTACATAAATTTATTCACTCATTAACATTCTATTCATGGTTGCCTAAGCATTCATGAAAGTTTGATCACCTAAAAATCAAAAGTTGCTATGATTAAATACGATAAAGCATTTCAGTTTTTAACATTTTTATATAATTAATACATATTTGGTTGTGTGTGTTCTTAATTAAATTGGGCAGCTAAGCCCTTGACATGTTATTAGTAATTTAGTTGTCTTATACCTAAATGGGTGACCAGGATGTTGCTGATGTCACTTCCGATTTTTTTCCAGGAAATGAAGGATGCTGCAAATGAGGAATCAAGACCTGAAGACGAACTTGAAGTTAAATTCATAGACTGCTACAAAGGTATGGTTTAAATCTTGCTTAAGTTGTTTGATACTTTACTTTCTGTTGCTTTTTTAGAGTTAAGTTCATAACAAGCAAACTAGAGTCTAAAGAGTAAAAAAAATGTAAACAAACTATTTTATTCCATATTGTAATGACTTTAGAATGACAATCTGTGTGAGAGCGACAAAAACTATGAAAGTTTGCAAATAAATAATATCTTAAGGTTAATTTTCTTAATGTGCGTGTGTGTGTGTGTGCGTGTGTGTGTGTGTGTGCGTGTGCGTGTGCGTGTGCGTGTGCGTGTGTGTGTGTGTGCGTGAGCGAGTGTGTTTTGGTGCGCGTGTGTGTGTTGCGTTTATTTACCCTCGCCACCGGTATAAAACTATATGGGCGAACATATGCTTCATTTATGATAGGGAAAAACTACTTAGTTAAATAACTGCATATATGGCTAGTGAGTGCCATATTTCCTGCCCCAAATCGGCAAATAACTGCCGTAGATGAAGCCGGAAAAAGGTGGGTTTATATCCCACACTTCGATTAAAAACTGTATTTAAGAATTAAACTTTAATTAAAAAGGGGGAAAGACGCTTATACGCGTACGCCTTCTATAATGGGCCAAAAAATATAATAACTATGTTTATTGATTAATTTATTTAATGTTATTTAATTTGATTTAATTTAATACAAATCATACCTAGTATTAGAAGGGGGGAAGACGCTTATACGCGTACGCCTTCCTATAGCAGGCCAACGCAGTAAAACACTTTTAATTCTTTGATTTTAAACTTTATTTCACACATGAAAAGGTTTATTTATATAAACCTTGGTAACACGCCTGAGAACATAGTTTTTACCTTCCAATACGGCCATCATATCGTATAACTTTTTTTTTTATTAGGGAGAACAATGCAGAAACGAATTTTGACAGATAACGCCGAACCACGTTCAAAAGATGAATTTTGATTGGCCGAAAAATTTTGCGATTTGTATGGCTAATTTGGAATAAATGAAGAGATATTATTGGTCGTTATCAAACAGATTTCATTGGCGCATTTACTATCCGATTTTGCAGCTAAGCGTGAAGAATTTTGTGATTTAAACCACGTGGTCTGTGTATTGACATTTCTGCACTGTCTCCACGGCGTCTATTAAAGGCCAAACTCGACACTGCTGTACTGTAATATTATAACGAAGGAAGGGAATAGTCAATTCAATTCAATTATTTTATTAGCATATAAACATAAACATGTTCATCGCCATACATTCAATTGCGGCGGTTACATACAACATGAGAAGAGCACGAGTATTAATACATCTATATCATGTGTATATTAGTAGTATTATTATATCAACATATTTTAACATTAATATATCAATATCATGTGTATATAGTAGTATCATTATATCGACATATATCCCACACAATGTTTATATAAAACATAAACAGTAACGAAAAAAACACAAGACCAAAAAAGACCAAAAATAACATGAATATTGATTTGATACACTGACCTAAATTATCGTGTTGATTGTCGATGGGTGGATACTTTACTGTCATATGCATGATATACGTACATGTTAGTTTGATTTTGCACGTGAATTCAGTGCCATATAATGTTGTCATTTTTTTTCTTGTTATAAAAAGGCCAATGTATGAGATCAATTAGTTTCACGTGGCTACATTGTAAAATACAAATACATGATCATTAAAATATGTAACTAACACATATTGCTAAATAAATTTTTTCATCCGGTACGTTTCTTATTTGCTATATAAATAAATTTTGCAAGTTTACACAGAATACTTGTTTGATTTGAAGCTAACAATCCTTTAAATTTTTGTAAAGATGGCCAATTACAATAATATTTTGGAAGGCATTCTTTTCTTTCATCTCTATAAAACGGACAGACCAATACAAAGTGATATTCATCTTCTACTACCTTCATATTACAGTACACACATTTTCTATTACAACGTTCTATATTTCGAAATCTACCTTCCTCAATAGCTAATTTATGTGCTGAACAGCGTAATCTTGATAGAGCAATACGATGATTATTATTAACAACACAAGATAAATACTTTTCCTGACATATTTTTGTTTTAATTTTCTTATATGTACTTAGTTTAGGCATATTATCTAACTTACTATAAAATACTTGATAATATTGATCATATAATCTCTCAACAATTTTATCTATTTGAACTCTAGTGACAGACATATCATTCCATAAATAACTAAAACCTAGTTCGTCAAGCAGATTTTTCACACCCGAAGCCCAAGATCCCAATGTATTAGTATTAACTTGATTGATGAAACATTTATATATCAATGTATCTTGGGAGTTCAAAATTCTATACCAATATTTCAATATTCTCCCTTTACGAACAACATCTAATGGAACTTTACCCAGTTCACCAAGAACAGCTATATTTGTAGTTTGAGACCTTACACATAATAATTGTTTACAAAATTTAATATATACCCTCTCAATATCAAGGGCCTTATGAAATCCCCATATTTCGTATCCATAATTTTATGTTGGTAAAATCATTGAATCAAATAGTTTTATCTTCTAATTAACAACACGTGGTACAACATCAAATAATGAGTTCAATGCAAAAAAAACACAAAGTGCTTGTTCCGAAAGAGACTTTTGAGCATTTTACAATTTAACATTCCCTGTCATAACTATACCTAATTAACAGAACTTACAACAATATTTAACCTTATAAATCAACTTGCTCAGACCTATTTCCTAATTTAAAAACCATAGCCACTGTTTTTATAGTATTTACATCTGTGGCTTTCCATTTTAATCAATATGACCTTATTTTGTTCAATAATATTTGCATGACATTAGCCAAATACGAAAACAACACAGTATCATCTGCAAACATAAGCATACAATGCAATTCTTCTAAAGTTATTGTATCAGCACTATTATCAGCAATATACATTTCCATGTCATTTATAAACAGTATAAAAAGCAAGGGAGACAATGTTTCGCCTTGCTTAACGCCCATGTAACTATCAAAATGATCAGAAACATTACCTCGCACCCTTACACAAATTTTCACAGAGTTATACATAGACTTTAACATAGTTATAAATCAAGAAGAAAAATTATATTGCATTAGTTTATACCAAATACCATTCCTATATACCATATCAAAAGCTTTTTTAAAGTCTACAAATGCACAGTACAATTTTTTACGTTCCTGGTGGATTATTTTATCAATTAATGTCTGCAATACAAAAATACAATCAATTGTGCTTCGTTTTTGTCTAAAACCAAATTGACAATCTGTTAATATGTTATTTTCTTCGGCAAATTTTCGGGCTCTATTATCTAACAAATATGAAAATATTTTTGAAAAGATGCTTGTTAACATTATTCCCCTATAATTGTCAACATTGCTAAGATCACCTTTCTTTGGAACAGGTACTAATATTCCCTTTGTCCATGATTCGGGATAAACACCCTTACTATATAAAAAGTTAAAAAGTTTACATAATATTGGTGCTAATATATGTTTTGCATCAATAAATATTTCAGGTAGTAACAAATCCTCACCTGCACTTTTATTCCGTTTTAAATTTTCTAGAGCATTATATATCTCAGCAATACTAAAGTCACAATCTAGTTCATTTACAGCAATATTTAAAAAGTCATGGTTAACAATTTGTTCGGTATCTGGGTCAGAATAAATGATATCATTTGAAAACAAACTCTTAAAATGTTCGTAAAAATCATTTGCAGTCAGATTTGAATCTTCTTTACATTTTTTTCTGTATTTACGAATCAGGTCCCAAAACCTTTTAGGATTTTGCTTCGCAGCATTATGTAACTCAGACTTCTGTTTTAATTCATATGCACGTTTAGCAGTTCGTTTAATCCTTCTGTAATAACGCCTTTTATTTATAACCAAACAATACTTTTCTTGTGTTCTATGATTCCGATACACTTTGTTTGCATGATTTAATTCAGACTTAGCGGTTCTACAATCGCACGTAAACCACGGATTAGAAACCTTTTTTTCCCGTGTACTTACAAATTTGTTTACACCAAAAATTTTAAATGCACTGTTATACAGTACGTTTCCAAAAGTGTTGATACCATCATCAACTGTGATATTTGACGATATTATATTTGTTACAATGTCATTCAATATACCTGTTTCTTTTATTAAAGAATCTTTATATTGGTCAACATGATCATTATTCCATTTCAATTGGCATGTGCTATTTAACTTATTTAAAAACATACTTTTATTTTTATGAGCTGCAATATTGATTTGAATAGGTACATGTGTAGAAAATGGAAATATATCATGTACAATAAAGTCACTTATTATAGGAAATAAATCGTAAGATGCAATACCATAGTCTATAACACTTTTCCCAATATTTGATAAAAATGTTACTCGTCCGATATTTCTATCGTCGCCCATACGACCATTTAATATCTTTAAATCTGAACTTTTGCAAATGTCTAGAAGTTTTATTCCAGAAGAGTTACATACTGTATCCTCGCTCACCCTTGTGTCAATTTTGAATATACACTCCTCTGTTTCAGCATCAATAGTATGAATATATTTATCAAATAAGTCAACTGGTTCGATAAAATCATCTCTGGTACCCGTCCTTGCATTTAGATCTCCCATAAGACAAATTTTGCCAAGTTGAGAATATTTTCTAATACCTATTTCTAACTGTTCATAAAATCCTATTTCATGTGACTTAAAGTACACCGATTCATTTGGGGGAATATAAGTAAAACATAGACAAATATCAAATTCAAGTTTAAAATATTCTTTTTCAAGCTTTATCCAAATAAAACCATTTTGGTCAGTTTCAAGGATATGTATACCATCTACATAAGTTTCTTTTATAAACAAACACACTCCACCGTGGCCTCTATAAGATTTTCTATTGACCGAAACGCTTTCAAGTCTAGGAACACAGACACTTTTGTAACCATTTAGTTGAAATTCGTCATTATTAACTTGCCATGTCTCACTACAGAAAATTAAATCGAAATTTCTGACAAAATTAACAAAATCAGCGTCCGTTAAACAATGTTTCAATCCCTCAACGTTCCAAGCAATTATGGAGATATCACCCTCTTCTCGCCAGTCCTAGTTTGTGTCTGGGGAGTACAAAACATTATTTATGTATAGCTTGTCTCTTACTAAATAAGCTTGATGACCTTTTGTCCGTGCGTCATGCATGACAGGTATAAGTTCTTTGCGTCGATCTTGTACTTGGCGCGGTAACTGGTCAAAAACGGCAACAGATTTAGCCTTAAGATTTACGCTTTTCGATGCATTTTTAACAAGCAGTTTGGAATTAGTATCTTTAAACTTGACAACCATGGATCTTGTTTTACCAGATATAGGACGATTTGGCATTCGATGAGCACGGTCTATAAATACTTTTGATTTTGCATCACAGATACCCAAAATAGTACTGATATAATTGGTACATGATCTTATAAGAATAACAATGATATTCAGTAATTATATTGTTATTCTAAACTCTCTATAGACCTATACAAAATGAATATAGAGAGAAACCCTGAAATGGCTAATAATAAATTACTTGGTTACCTACAATGTGATGAGTACAGCTTTTAAGGCTCATACTTGCCCTACTCAATGAATTAACGTGTGCTCCATTTTTGTCATTGAGTAGGTAACAGTGTGAACTGTTTATATTTGTGTATATAGGTACAATCTGATATGGAATCTTTGCTAACATTAAGGTTGTCTTAAAGTAAAAAAGAAATGCATTTTATTGCAACATATACATAATCTTAAAGAATATTTAATGCTTGATTTTAATTATAGAAATAGACAAAAAAGTCCTCTTGATAACAAATAAAAGGGGATTATTCATACTTGATTGAGCCCCATATAGCCTTTGCTCCATATTATTTAAACAGGGGCTCAATATCAACATATATATAGTACAGTGTAACTTCCGAAAACCGAACACCCATGGGACTTGTCAAAAAGTTCGGATTTCAGAGGTTTCCAGAATTCAGAGGTTTATGATAATGTGGACAAAACTAAGCCACTTAATATCACTAAATGTCCAGGAAGATGTGGCCATTACAGTAATATCATATATAATAGCCTTTTAATCAAGATAAAGATATGAATGAAAAGAATACATTTTTTTATCACACACCCGTGCCGATTTTGCGACTCCGTAAATATGGTATTGCACGGCCGTGCATATATTTTGACGTGACGTCATTAGCGTTATACAAACATAGTGTAAAGACGCGCTAAATGTTGGCGTTATACTATATGCGCGTCAATGAAAAATGACTCTTATTTCACTTTAAACTGTATTTATTTTTGGTATGTGATAAATAGAATATTAAATTCGTGTAAGTTCATTTCTGAATTTATTGCAGAGGCTCGCATAATATAATTTTATTCAACTCGTGCAATAAATTCAGTATTGAACTTACACTCATTCAATATCCTCTATATCTTACACCTGCAAATGCTTTTGAATTTCTATCAGTTTGTAGAAATGTTGTTAGTTGCATAAACTTACATATCGTCTGATGCTAGTTAATTAATTATTACATCAAATGCAATAAAATCCCTAAAGACGTTTGATACATACATTGTCCAAACTAATTGTGATTTAATCCGCTAATAAACACTTCAAATTAACTGACCGCGGTAAATTACTTTGATTAACCGCATCACTTCAAACACACCATTTCACAGTTTGTGATTTCAACGCGTGTCAAATTACACGATCACCGCTAATTAGTAAACAATCGATAGGGAGATTAAATCTTCCTGCGGTGTAAACATTCTCGATTTACCATGTATTTCACACCTTTGGATATTTCCGGTTTTCGGAGGTAAAATTGCATTGATTTGACTCTAATTATTCGAAAATATCGTCCGGAATTCAGAATTTAGAAGTTCCGGAATTCAGAAGTATTATATTAATAGAAAATAGAAGGGAAAAAATCGGGACCGAAAAAATTGTTCGGCTTTTAGAAGTTTCCGGATTTCAGAAGTTCCGGAATTCGGAAGTTACACTGTATGTTATAGATTGTAACCTATATAAGAAAGAATAAAAAATAGAAAGTTTGTTTATTTACAAACAGACCAGCTGTTTATTATTTACAAGGGATGAATATATAGATAAAAGATGAAAAATGGAGTCTTTATATACATTGTAGGTATCATGTAGCCACAACCCAATTTTGAATGATCATGTACCAGGGATAATAAAACTTGGTGATAGTGTACTGTCAGTATTTAACCCTTTACCTCATATATACGCGAAACAACGCACTTTCGACCCCCCCCCCCTTTTTAGGCCTGAAAAAGTGAAAAAATGTCCTATTTGGGCCCCCAACACATGTTTCCGTTTGAGAAATGTTGCTAAAAAAGTGAGCACTTTTTCGGCGCCGCCCCCATCCAAAAGATACATCAGGGGTTGCCAGAAGGGGGGTGTGCCCCCTTCTGTTTGGGGGGTTTGAATGGGGGCGGAGTCCCCCTCATCGCCAAGAAAATTTTGGACTTGTGAGAGGCTTAAAATGACCCCAGGTCGATCATAAGGTAACGTGTAACCAACGCTGAAAAGCCTTTGACTCTATCTCAATCCCTTGAGAAGTTGCAGCACTTTGAAATAAATTTGGATGGAAAAAATCGAGGCAAAATAGTGATTTTTGGCAATTTTGAGATGTCCCCTCGTTGCCATGGTAACAGGAATTTTAAGACTGAGCATGTCGTTACAAAGGCAATGGTCCAGTCAACACTTGTGCCAAGTTTGATTAGTAGTGAAGCATTTTTCATAGTTTCATAGCAGTTTGAACTTGTAAGAGGAGGCTTTTCAGTGAAAAATGGCCATTTTTCACAATATGCTCATGGGGGAATGGGTTAAGAAGATATCTATTAAAATATATTAAAAATGTAAATAAATAAACAATAAATAGTTATCTCACCGTTTCACGGCCACTTTTTAGGACCACTTTTAAAATTTAATTACATGTAATAAAAGAAACAATAGATTATTTACAAAAAAAAGTATCTGAACTGTACACTATTACGTACAACAATTAAAAATTTATATATGATGGAGCTCTTCATTAATATTACAAAAAGAACAACAGAGTTATATTGGCAACACCCCTTGGCAGGTAATTGAAAAAATAAATATAGCTACTATATATATGTTGGTTAAACTGTTGGAGCTGTCTCCCATGGACAGTTAATAATATCAAAACAAATAGTTTTAATTTAAAAAAAATTGAGTAATTACATATTATAGATCTAATATTTTGCATGGAGGAGATGCGCACCGGAGGGAGGAAAATGTCCATAAGTCATTAAGTTTTCTTTTTTTTAAATTGAAATTATAAGGGTATATATTAGGTTAGATTTAAATTAAACTACTAATTGTTTATCTATATTTCAATTGTATGGAAGCAGTTGGAAATTACTAATCAAACAGCCTGGGAACAGGTTTTTTCCCGATGTTTGGCCAGTCCACACGCTCAGGTCAACCCGCCCCAAACCTGTTTTTATTAAAATTTGCTTGATAGACAAGGGAACCTGGAGTCAACCAGAGCCCCTCCCCGGCAACGTAGGATACAAGTACCTCCTCCCTGATAACACGGCTGCAGGGTGCCGCCGGGGTGCCCGAGACAGGCTTTTGCCGTCCTCCTCCTGATGGAATGAACCTGAAGGACAGCATAGGATGTCTCTGTACCCCTGTCTTACCATAAAAATCATATCCATTATTATTATTGGGATAAATTGGTGATATCATATGCTCTGTAAGTCAAATTACATGGGTAACTGACAACGAGAAAATGTTTTCATTGAAAAATTAAGGTTATTAATAGATACTTAACATTTAAATTATGGTCTGGCACCCAGGATAGTAAATAATCTATAACAGAGTTCAGTACTTTTCATATAAGGTGAAAGTTTCCCCTCTGACAGATTATAATCAGTGTTTTATATATAGAAATTTCTTTATTATAGTCATTTGAGGACATTTTACAACTTAACTTAACATTATAAATCAAGTGTAATACATTCTATATGTTCATAAGTATCTAGTTTGGGTAGGTTTACAGAGTGGTATCAATCAAATCACAAATATTTAAGTGGGGGGAAGACAACTCGTACTATTACCAGTAATTTTCCTTTAATAGCTACAAATCTTATTATTTTCCATTTTGTTATCAAATATTATGTTAAACTTATTTAAAACAAGCTAACTTATACTCAAAATAAGTCTTATTGGAACCATTTTATGTTTACAGAGCTATTTTTTAAGTAAATTCAATTTGCCTATGAAAAAAACAGTATTGGTCCATTTTTGGGTTACTTCCCTTGTACTATGTATAGCCATTATCTTCATTATTAGATTTATATATCATAGGAAAATGGCCATATCTTTTTTAATTTCCAATGAAATTTGATGGGATTTTCTTTATTTATTAAATTGAAGATTGCTCTTAATTAATATGACTATGTGAATTTTGTAATTAATGAACATTTTCTTGTGTAGGAGTTTATTAAGTTTGTGTAGTTTTTCCTTGTTTATTGTTAAATTGACTATTTATCTTATAGTTGATGTACTGTATAGGGAAATAACTATCACTTTTTTAGTAGGACACAAACTTGATGAGAATTTTTTTGTTTAGACCCTTAATGATGTTTGTTAATTGTTATTATATAATTATATGGATGTTTCAATTCCATTTGGGTTTAATTCATGATTTTACTGGGTCAAATTGTGTCATTATATATGGGAAATTCACT
The DNA here is from genome assembly GCF_026571515.1 of Ruditapes philippinarum. NCBI lineage: Eukaryota > Metazoa > Mollusca > Bivalvia > Venerida > Veneridae > Ruditapes > Ruditapes philippinarum. Next base: position 5,975 of record NW_026866253.1, on the reverse strand, counting down.
GGTTTTCATAAGAATCTGTAATATCTATTTATTTTATACCATATATGATTATTATACATTTGTTTTAGATAAATAGCTATTAACCAAGTTGTTATTCTGTGTTATCAATTGATATTTAATGCAAAAATGGAGGATTATCTACTAGGTTCGAGCAGTTTAGAAAATAAACTGGTGTCAAGGGACTTTAGTATACAAACTGGGTCCCATAAACACCTGTTGTTAAATAGGTGGTAAAGGTACACAAATATTACCATCTACAATTTAATGCCAGAGGGGAAGAGAAATAGGCTATTACATTAAAGACCAGTCATGACTTCTTATATTAAAATTACTACTGTGATCAAAGACACAGTTATATTTTATTAAAAATAAATTAACATTAAAGTGCCACCACTATTTTAATTAAAAGTGTGGGTTATAAAGACTTAAAACAGATTTTAGTGGGAATTTTAGATCATGTTTTCCCAAATATGGAATATTATTCATTTAAATTTTATCTGTTAAGCAACAGTTTAGGAGGAATAATTCTAAAGCCTTAACAAGAGCCACCGCCGGGCGAGGGCAACGCTCGACTTTTTACTTTCTCTAAAAGCAAACAAAGAAATGTTTGAACAAAATATTAACGTTTCCTTTTTATAAAATTAATCATTCTGTCTTGTCACATTAGCTTTGTCTATATATTTTTTATATATTAATTTACTAATTTATATATATATAAATAGAAACACACAATTCTATAAATAGATACACGTGGTGGAGTCACGTGGTAGAGACACTTGGTGGAGATACGTGGTGGAGACACGTGGTGAAGTCACGTGGTTGTGTCACGTGGTGAAGTCACGTTGTGGTGTCAAGTGGTGAAGTCACGTGGTGGAGTCACGTGGTGGTGTCACGTGGTGGTGTCACGATAAACAACAAGTCTTGTCTTTAAGTATGTTCTGTTATAATATGAAGTTGATCCCTTCAATAATAGCAAAGTAAGAGCCAGTTACAGCCAAAACAAAGTCAAGGTCTTTAATGAGTGACGGTCAAGGTCTGTCGGGTTATTTTTTAAGGGTTATCCTTGAAGATTAATATGTTCAAGTTTGAAGACAATCCATTCAAAAATAACAAAGTAACAGCCAATAATAGCCAAAAACATGAAAATTTCAATAATTTGACGTTCAAAGTCAAGGTCATTTATGAGTGAAGGTCAAGGTCTGTCGGGTTATATTTAAGGGTTATCCTTGAAGATCATTATGTTCAAGTTTAAAGACAATCCATCAAAAAATAACAAAGTTACAGCCAATAATAGCCAAAAACATGAAAATTTCAATAAATTGACCTTCAAAGTCAATGTCATTTATGAGTGAAGGTCAAGGTCTGTCAGGTTATTTTTAAGGGTTATCCTTGAAGATTATAATGTTCAAGTTTGAAGACAATCCGTTAAAAAATAACAAAGTTACAGCCAATAACAGCATGAAGAAGCAAAATTTGGACTTTTAACCTTGAAGGTCAAAGTCATTTATGGATGAAGGTCAAGGTAAGTGTGGTCTACTGAAATGTCTTGTCCCAATGGTTGTTGTGGCCAAGTATGAAGACAATACACCAAGAAATAAAAAAACGTTATGATCCAGGTACAAGTTTGCGGACGGCAACGGCAACGGCAACGCCGCCGCCTCTACTTTTTTTTTTCAAAAAAAAAGTCGAGCTAAAAATGTGTGTTGAGTGTTTGTTGGGTGGACTTAGTACATTTTGTGTGCTCCCAAGCCTACCGCATCAAGTGCAGACCGCAGCTCATTCCTATGGTCTTTGAACTGGTCGCACTCATGCAATAGGTGGGATATATTATATCTCACTCCACATTGGGCACAACTGGAGTCATCTTGCTTAATATATTGGCCCATATCCCCTGGTAACAGGGTTGTGCCCAATCTCAGTCTTGTTATAGCCTTATCTATTTTAAAATTGTTTGAATATTGAATTGGGCGACTGAGCCCAACTGAGTTATTGATATGTTTTTGATGACCTTGGCAGGAATTCAGTTCGGCCTGCCACATGTTAACTATATATTTTTTAATTATGGAATAAACCTCAGTTGGGGAGAGTGAGATTGATTCAGTGACACTCTTGAGGTTTAAGCCCATTTTGGCCGCCCTGTTTGCCTGTTCATTGATTGAGATCCCTGAGATGCTGGGCACCAAACTATGGTAACCTGTTTCCCTACGTTTAGGACTTTATTGTATAAAAGAATGATTTCATTTAATAATGGCGCCCATTATGACTAGTATTTTTCAGCAATCATTGTTAACTGGTGAAATTCCTCTGGACTGGAAACAAACTAATGTAGTTCCTATTTACAAGAAAGGTGATCAATCAAAACCTGAAAACTACCGTCCAGTTTCTTTGACAGTTGTTGTATCAAAAATTCTTGAGCATATAGTAGTGTCATAAATAATGAACCATCTTGATTCTCAAAGTATTCTACATGAAAATCAGCACGGATTAATATTACATCAGGTATACGTTTATTCGCTGATGATTGTGTGTTATGTCGCCCAATAAGTAATCAAAGTGACAACATAGCTCTCCAGGAAGATCTCAGTAAACTTGAAAATTGGTCGGACATTTGGCAAATGGAATTTAATGTTAAAAAATGCGCCATTATGCAATTTTCATCTTCTTCACATAAAAAGAAATGACTACAAAATGAAAGGCGAAAGCTTGGAAATTGTCAACCGACATCCGTACATAGGAGTTGAATTCAGTGATAATTTGAAATTCAACGACCATATTAACAACATCACAAAAAAGGCAGCAAGTACACTTGGTTTTCTAAAGAGGAACTTAAGATACTGTCCTCCCAAAGTAAAAGAAAAAGCTTACATTAGTTTGGTCAGACCTAAACTAGAATACGTTTCCCCAATATGGAATCCTTTACAAAAGACTAATTGTTTAGCGGAAACTCGGCTGAGCCTCGTTACCGCCGTAAACAGTCACCCTCGAGCTAGATATTCCGGTCTGTACCGACAGCCAGTGTAAGATTCATATAATATCATATTTGTCATAGAAACTCATAACTATAGTCTGTCCCATCAAATTTGAACATTCCATTTTTTATTTAATATAATAGTAAAATCATTTAAATTAATGTCATCTTAACCCTGACGTCAATATCTCTAGGCATGTTTTTCATTTTTTTCATAAAGTCAGTAATATGGTCAAAATGTTAAAATTATATTTTTCCCCGTTGACTTACGTTGTAACCTGACGTGACGTCCATTTCAAAATGGCGGCGCCCATATAGACGTTATTTAGGGTTCGTCTCACAATTACGGTGAACTGTACTCGGTAATTACAAAAATTGATTATTCTTATTTACTTACTGATTAATAGCTAAATGTTATCATTAAAATGAAAAATGAGAACAAAGTCGGTGTCAAAAAGGCAATTTTACTAGCAAACTATTATTTAAAATAATCAAAATAATTTAAAGCTAAAATATCGGTGACCGCTTTATAAATTCTAGAGAATTCACAAAGATTAATTTAAAATTAATTACCATGATAAACTGTCGTATTTTTTAAAGATAAAAAGAACAATGCAGTGATTTGATAAGATAGCTTTCCAATAAAGTGCGTATCTTACCGCAACATGTCCTAGGGGAGCGAAAACAAACAGCTAGAATATGATAAACAAGATCAACAAAGAAAGGCGGCGTTCAATTAACGCAACCCCCACATGACCCAGCTAGAAGACTATAAAAAAAATGGTTCTTCGCTTATTAATGTTTAATTTACACAATTCTGTAGTTGTCTGAATTCTGTCCATTAGTATGTATCACTTCTATTCAAAAATAATTAAATTGACCAGGTTCGATGGGATATAAGAATGTGTTACCCTTCTTATTTCGGGTGCGATGTCCGTGCGCTAAAACTTTCCGTAGGTTTCAACTTTCACAAGAAATCGCCAACAAATACTACATTATCATGCAAATCTGACAAGAAATATATAGAAAGGAAAACTGATTCACTATACATTCAGACTTGGTTTGCGTCTACTTTAACTAACTCCCTCGCTAACGAGAAAACACAGACTCGCGTTCGAGGAAAATGTAAATTATAAGAATATATAATATCTTGCTTTCTAGTTTGAGCAATCAAACGTAGGCCTATATACTTTAAGTTAGTAATACAAATTTAACTTCCCGTCTCACAAATCAACAAAATGTCAGTGATTTGATATTATTAAGAATAAGTTTGAATTGGAGTGTTCAATAAGCGACAATAAGTGTGTGTTTTTAGACTCAAAGTGTTACATATAATTATTATGTTAATATGAAAGGGAGATCTAGTCAAAGAGAAACAACGAGTGACTTTCTCAATAATTTTAACCTTCCTAAAATTTAAAAATACAATAGATCTAGCATATTTTTCGCGGGAGAAAAATACGGCGTATTGTATATTTTGTAGCTAAAAGAGTAGGATTTACAGAAGTCATGAAAAACGAGATAATATGTAGGGAAATTATTTCTGAGAAATATGTAAAATAGTTTAAAAACATAAAATCAAAACGAAAGTTATATGTCATAATTAATGGAAGAAGTATTGTACGGTTGTAAATTCATGTCATTAAGTGTGTTTAAAATTATTTAAATGTTATCAAAAGTATTATTATTACTATATGAATTGAAGGTGTATTTTTTACAGTTAAGTTGCAAAATCTGGGTATACAAAAATTATTTTAAATGCCATGAAGACAAATTCATCTCAACGCTTAAAATTATCTGTTTGAGGTTAGATATGCCTAACCGCTCTCTGTCAATGCCGCAACTGGAGTCGCAAGGCATTTTTGTTACGTCATATATTTCGTATATTGTTGTTGACGTAATAAAGTTTTTTTTTCGTCAGGAATCCATTTTCAAGAGTTATAAGCATTGTGATGTTGACAACTAAAATTGATGGCCTTTATGGGCCGTTCTTGAATTATGGATTTGGAACATGCTGAATTCATTTACATATTTCATTTGCTAACCCAGATAACTCCACAAATTGAACTGAGACGGATTAACAGTTTAAAAAATCTGGATCATCATAAGTGTAGGAGTCATGTACTTTAGGAGTTTCAAGGTAGAAAAAATCGGATCTACGGAACTGGATAGAAACAGGCAATGAAGGAATCTTCAGAAGTGACGTTTATAAAGATCTATTCCGAAATTTATAGGAATTCTATTCAGCTTAAAAGTAAGTATAATTTCTAGATCTTTTATCCATGTGACTCAGTGTTCTTGTTGCTTATTTTTCATTTTTTTAAGTTTTCCATCATGCATTGCAACTAAACTGTTACATCCTGTAGACCCAGCTTTGTAATATAATCATGAAACGACCCCGAGAACCTCATGTATATTTTAGAAACATGACACGTGCTTTCTCCCGTTCATCTTCAAATGAAGAGTACTTCGGCAATGGCTACGGAAAATAAACAACAGAGATTTTCCATAGAGAAATCAAAATTTGCTTTCACAAGAAAAGTAGACACTTTAGAGTAAAATCCTGAAAAATCTCGAGGGTGACTTTTTTTTAGTTTACAAAAACTGTAAAATTTTTATTCAATCTCGTTTTGTTAATTCACACCAGGCAATAGTTCATTTTCATTTTTAATGGGACAGACTAGACCTCTATAGTAATTTTACTTTATATGTGTGTATCATGCTGGCCAGCCTATGATTATAATTTTCTCTATTTTTGCAGTAAAGCAGATGGCAGATTTTTTTTGTCATTTTAAATATAAATGGTTACATGTTGTGAGGTTCTTAATCATAGAGTGAATAAAAAACTATGATAGAAGGATTAACATTCACATCGATACACTTTGACAGAAAAGGAAATGAAAATTAATACTGCATAATTATAAATTCTTTTTTATATTTTGTTCAGAAATATTTTTTGTTTTAAATACAATACGTACTGTTTTTATGGTCTTCATATCAAAAAAGC